>NC_060952.1:20567547-20642198 GCF_022045245.1 Lucilia cuprina
ATAATTTGCATTTGTATAGAATTTTGAATATGTATATTTTATACCCTACACGACTTTAGTGAGTATATTGGGTTTGTGCGGATGTTTTTAACAAAAAAAAAAAAAAATATTCGTTCTATACCCACCTTAAAGTTAACCAATCGGTTTACAATAATTTTTTGTGTCGATTAAGCAATGTCCGAACCTTGTGCTCAATGTACAGGTTGCAATTTTTAAGATAATTGGATCAAATTTGATGGATAAAATCGATCCATTATTTCGCCTAGCCCCCATACAACCATACCCCCCGAGTATGGCCTTTTTGGGCTTATTATTATGTTAAATGTTCTATTATGTCAACGCAAATTGGCAAAACTTTGTTTTATAGAACTTTTAATGACATTGCCGATTTTTGTAATGATCGGGCCTCATTTGACCATAGCCTCCATAGAAACTCCCTTCAGAAAATGAAGGACAAAATTCACTTTTAAACACTAATATTAACACTTTTAAATTCTATACGAACAACTTTGAAGTCGACGTGAGGTCCTCTACCAACATTTATTTCCCACTACTCCCCTTCGAGCCCTCTTTAAAAAAATCTCTTTTTGTGCCAAAAAAAGTAAAAATTTCCAGAATAAAATTGAAAAACAAATCAAATGCTTTATTTTTTCTAAATAATCTCCATTTTTAACATACTGACTGGTGTATGGTATCATATGATCGGCTATTCCTGACTATACATTCATACTTGTTTTGTTTTAAATTTTATTTCTATTAACAATTGTTCCATTATACGCTAACTAAGTCAAGATTATTGAAATGTTTTTGTTTGTTTGTTTCATTATTCATCCATAAATGCGATTTTCAGGTTCATTTACAAATTCTATTCAATTTCCTATGCTTCAATTGTAATCGAATACGATTGAGAATATTTTTGTTTTAATATATTTTTTAAATGAATCAACTGACCAAAACTATTATTATTTTTAATAAATAATTTAGTTTTGTTATCAATCCTAATGTGAGTATGTATGTGTAATTTTATTAAGAATAATTTCTGAGTTTTCTGTTCGTTGTATAAACAATAATTGAATTCATTATGACGTTTCTTATTAGTTAATAAAACAAACAATAATATCAATTTTTATTGTGATTCATTATGTATTAAGTAGATTTGTGTCACCAATGTTTAGTTTGTATTAATTTTTTTAGATTTTAAAACAACATCTGTCAACACTAATTGCAAGTTGAATATTTTTTACAATTGTTTAATTGGAGTTTTTTAATTTTTCTTTTTTAATTTTTCTTTTAAAAAATTCGTTTAGTGAATTTTTTACTATCTGCAGAAGTGATGTTTAGTTACTACCGAAGAAGCGAAAATAATTAAATTTTTTCATTGTTGAAGATATATTTTTTGTTCTTACATTTTTGTAAATGTTATTTTTGGGCTTCTGTTTTAAATGTATCTATTACCCTTATTAATGTTAATATTATGTATTTAGGTAAAATTAGTTGTAATCAATAATATTACAATATCACTCCCGAATAACTTCCAAAAAAAAGAACATACAAATTACTTCTTTAGAATGAAGTAGTGAATTTGGAATCAAATAAAAAGGACATCCCTCCTATGTCAGGCATGTGTTAAAATCAGGCCTTTTTCAGTACTTCCATGGAGTAAATTATACTTCTTTTTCGCTTCTTTGGAAGTTTTTTTTGCTGGGAAATATACGTATATAAACATTATGTTGATATTTATAATAGAGCTTAAGTCAATTACGGATTAACAAAATATTAATTCTTAAAAACAAAATATTTTTATCTCATAAAACTCAGTAGAAAGATTTGTGCCATTTACTTATGTCAAACTTTAGCCAGTTATTTTCTGAGAAAGACTAAGGCCATTTATGGGCCGATCTTCATAAAATTTGGTAGAAAGTATTTGTCTAATTTTTTAAAACAGTAATGACTTTAAAAGCTGTAAAATGGTCCCCGACATTTGTATGGGGGCTATGCGAAAACCTTCAATACCAAACAAACCTTAACTATAACAAGTATTTTAGGGAAATTTAAACTCACCACATCTTTCCGTTCGGACTCTATTAAACTTTCAACAGACTGACAGACAGATGTACGTGGCTATATCGTCTTAGAATGTGTTACAATCGGTTTGAATATTAAATTTATAAACTTGTAAAAGATTGTATAAAAACAAACTGGACTTGATTTGAGATTGATTCGTATTTGATTTAGAGTTTCTAACATTTTAGAAAAAAAAAATAAAAATGGTCATATTATATATCAGCAGTGCTACCAGATTAGGGGATTTATCCCCAAATATGGGATTTTTTTTAGAACAATTGAAAATAGAAAATTTGGTTTGTGGGTCTGGGGATGATTATTTTTAAAATTTTTATTAAAAACTAAAAGTTGTTAAAGTAACAAAATCTGTAATCTGGCAGCATTGTTTGTCAATTATTCAATTACTTATTATACACTTATTCCTAACTAAATGAGAATTATATGTCAGAAGGCGATTTAAAATATTTTCGAATAAAGTAAAATATTTTCGTATTAACCCTTTTTCGCATAGAACTAAATCGCTGGATTCTGATATGATTTATTTAATTTCATATGAGACGCGCGTTATTGTCAAAATTTTCTGTGCAAAATTTGATGTCTATAAATGCTCAAAAAAATGCGAAAAAGTTGCGAATTTTTCTCGTTGCCCCTCTGGGTTGTAATCAATTGTATGTCAATCAAAAATATAGGCTGATAGGATAAGGTACTGCAACGCCTCTGAAGTTTCCAAGTGCATTTACAAGGGAGAAAATAGATTTTTTTCAGTTTTTTCTCAAATTTGACCATTTAGTAATAAATTTTAAACTTTATTGTAAAAGAATCGCAATGTGCACAGAATATACATTTCAGAAAGATATAAAACACAAAAATTACATGAAAACTTTTAAAGTTATTGCAAGTTCCCCAGGCCATTAACGTGTCTCACAGCACATAAATTCGAAATGTGGCGAAAAAAAATTACTTATTTTTTAGATATATTCATTTTTTTACTTTATTTGAGTAATTATAAATATATTTTATAATTACTCAAATAATAGTTTTTGTTCGTAAAATTTTTAGAAAATCTCTTGGGGATTTATGGACAACAGAAAAGTGAATAGAACGGTGATAAAATTAGATCAATAATTCTTACAGTTTAGCTGTACCTGCGATTTGAACTTTGCGGATTTCGGGAAAATCACATTTTTTGTAAAATTTTAGAGAATATGTATTAATTCCTTACTGTTGCAAATTTTAAACAAAGTATTTGCAGGGTATTTAAGACCAGATAATATAAAATATATATTCCAAATTATGTTCCAATCGGATGTTCTTAACCCATAAAATGTCGAGTTCAAAGGTCAAAATTTGTGAAAATTCTAAAACCCCTATTATATATTTGAAAATGCTCTATATAATAAAAGGAATAACAGAAATAAAACAAAACAAGTATGAATGTATAGTCGGGCGTAGAAGACCATATGATACCCTACACCAGTCAGTATGTTAAAAATGGGGATTATTTACAAAAATGAAGCATTTGATTTGGTTTTAACTTTATTTCAGAATATTTTAACTTTTTTTTGACAAAAATAAAAAAAAAATATTTTTTACAAGAAGGCTCAAAGGGTAAAATATGGCCCTGCCTAAAAATGTTGGTAGGGGAAGTTAAGTGTACTTCAAAGTTATTAATGTAAAATTTAAAAGTGTTATTAGTGAACATTTAAGTCATTTTCTGAAGGGAAGTTTGTATGGGGGCTGGGTCAAATGAAGCCCGAACATTACAAAAATCGGTAGTGTCATTTATAGTTCTATAAAACGAAGTTTTGTCGACTTTTGTTGTCATAATAGATCATTTAAATTAATTATAAACCCAAAGGCTAAAAAAGCGTGTATGCCAAAGTTTATCTACACTGAAAATAATCCATGCTCAACTTTACGAAAAAAACTTTCGTAACTTCTATTTTCGTAATATTTACAAAAATTTCGTGTATAATACGAAATATTATTTAATAAACCCTTTTCTATTTTTACGAAAATACGAAAACCTTTCGTAATATTTTTTTCTTAAATTCTAGCGAAATTAAACATAATGATATAAATTATATTATTATTAAATAAAACTACAAAATTTTTATAAAATTTAAGAAAAAGTATAATATTATTCTCGTATTATTTTCATAAAAAAATTGAAAATTCGTGTGGACAATAATTTGGAACTAAAATTAGAAAATTTATTTTAAAATGAACAAAAATGTTTAAATAAATTAATATTTATTTAAAATTCCCTATTTTTCAATTTATGTAAATTAATTTTTTCAAGAATATTATGCTAAAATATTTCGTACAATTTCGTATATATTACGAAAGAATTTCGTGGTGCGAAACAACGAACGATTCGTACAATGTACGACATTTTTCGTATATATTAGGCATGGATTTTTTTAGTGTAATTACCTTAAAAATTGCGGCCTGTACCTTGCGCACAAGGTTTACATGGATAGCCAGCTATCCAGACGGACGGATATAGCTTAATCGACTCAATCCGTACCACCTCCGGTCTATCAGATTAGAACACAAACCACAAACCTACCTTAGAAAAACTATTCGTTATTGTTTCAAATATTTGATTAATGTTCATTTTATACATAAGTTTTATGTACGATTTAGTAAAGTATGTTTTTAGGAGATACCAATATATCGGTTAAAGTTAATATAAAATAATTAAAAACAATTGCATATTGTATTGAGAAATAAATTAAAATCGAAACTACAAAGATTCATACAAACGGTTTCAAAATCTTATTTTGTGTGTAATTTTTTGTATAAACCTTTTATAAATAAAATTAAAATATTGATTATGAAGAAGGAAGTAAAACTTTTTAAAAGTATAGCGTATATAAGAGGGAAAGGAACTAACACAATCTATTTCAGTAATGTCTTTCTTGGATAACGATTTTAAATCTAATATTTGTCACCTTAAGTTGTTAAGTTGTCTAGTTGTTTAAAACCCTTGAATTTAGCTAGAAATAAACTAATTATATGACCATAAGTGTTAGTTTACCAACTACGTAACTTCTACCCTTTAACACAATTAAAAGCTCACAGTCATTAGACATAATTTTTCATTAAACATACAATATTTTATTTATTTAAAGAAGCGTCTCTTAAATAATTAACATTGATTTAATTATAATTTACTTCTTGTTTCCTTCGAGAATTAACTCTATTAATTTAGTTTTCTTAATTAAATTAATTAATAAACTGTTAATTGTTGATTTATTTAAGCAATACTTAATTTTTTAACATGATGATAATACATTCATAAAAATGTATATAGTTCGTGTGTTTCTTTAATAGTTTTGTTTTCTTTTTTTTTAAGTTAAAAACTAAATAAATTTAACAATAAATATAACGATTAATAAAAATTACAATTAAGTTTATAATTTTTCAAAAAATAATTTTCTCTTTTTTTCTTGTTTGCCTTACAATTAAATCGAAAAGATTGTGTGGAATTCGTAAGTGATTAGTTTTGGTTTTTGTCTTTTAAATCTAGATAAATGTTTTTTTTTACAACTTAGCATTTAACAAAGCAAATAATAGCAATGTGGTTGGTATACATTTTAAATTGGCTTAAATTTTAAGAAATTTCTTGAAAATTTTTGGATTATGTTTTCTTTTTTTAATGTGTAATTTAAAATTAAATCTTAAACTTTGCTGTTGACTTAAAAGTCATAAGAGTTGGCCTCATCATCACCCTTGCGTACTTTGAAAACTAATTTATAGAGTACAGCAGCCACAACAGCACCAGCAAAGGGACCCACCCAATAGACCCAATGATCAACCCACATATTTTGCACAACAGAGGGACCAAAAGAACGAGCAGGATTCATGCTAGCACCTGTGAGATTAATCTGAAATGAAATGAAAAATAAATTAAAAACAAGTTTAATTGGAATTCGTGCAAAATGTTGTCCTTACAGCACACAAATGACCAGCAGCTATGGATAAGCCAACAGCTAAGGGAGCAGAACCCTTAATATCGGTGCGTCCGGGATCCGAAACAGCTTTAACAACAAATACCAAAATGAAAGTAATCAAAGCTTCAATGAGTACAGCTTGACCCACTGTTAGAGAGCTAGCATAACCGGATACACCCAATTCAGGACCACCCACTACTTCAGAGACGCCAACCTGTTTTTTTGTAAATTAAAACTTTAATTTTTAATTTGTTGATCTATAAGAATTTGTTGTAATGAAAATTAACCTTAATAACGGCAGCTCCAGCAATAGCGCCCACACATTGTACAGCTATATAGAGGGCACTTTTGATTATGCTCATTTCGCCAACAACAAGAAAGCCAAGGGTAACAGCTGGATTAATATGACAACCGGAAATATGACCAATAGCCTGCAATTGATAAAGTAAAGAAAAATGTAAAAATTTAAAATAAATACTTCCAAAAAAATTATAATAATCGGCTTATTTCAAAGAAATACTCATGAATACGTATGTTTTTTTAATTATTTTATAAAATGTACAGTTGCTATAAAAAACATCTTCAAAACTTTAAAAACGGTTCAAAATTTATATCAAAACTGAATTTACTACAACATCAAATATATGACTATAAAGGATATAGCTTCTGCTTTCTAAATCCGTTAAGCAATATTAAATCGGTTAAGATTCAACTAAGTTGCTTATACTTATGTAAAACTGGGTTTTTACCCGTATCTCAAGATTTTGGAGGTGTTTGGCAAATTTCAAAAATTTAACAATTCCCAGGTATTTGCTATTTTTTGTCACATAGTGTTATCGGATATATTTAAATAATTTAAAACATTTTTTTAAGAAAAATATTATTTTTTTAACAATTTTATTAAAATTTTCTGCAACTGACTATGGGCAACTTTGTCATTCCCAAAATAAAGACATCTACTTATACTACTAATTACTTTTCAATGACTATTACATACCGTTTGCATTACTTTTAAGCAGTCTCATAATGACTTGCTTATTATCAAACTCATTTTCTGATCATAAATGATACATTCGTCGGGAAAAAATGGTACCCTACCTACGACTCTACGAGTCCGTTATGAGTCATAATTGATTCGAATTACTGGTCGTCTTAGAGTTATTTTCGAATCATATTATAGCAATTTTTCCGTCTCTTCTGAGTAATTTTAATGTTTGTTACAAACTCAACTTATAAATCACTTTTAAATCATCAAAAGGAGTGAAAAATTACTCAGTTTTCTGATTAATCATCCATCAATCTTCTAAATGCTAGTTGGGTTTTTAAAACCATCATATTATAAACAACAGGACAATCAATTGATAATCGCTATACATTTTGTTATTGTTTTTCAAATAATCAATTTTCAATCATATATCGGGATAATTTTCGAATCAAAAATGACTCAGTTTACTGATTATTCATCACACACTTACCCAAATGCTAGCTGGGATGTCATCAGTATTTTACGCATAGAATCAGAATGTTAAAAAATATTTTTATTCTATAGGAATTTTAAACAAGTTCCTACAAAAAAACATTTACATAAAAAGACAACTTTTTATTATTTTTGTACATTCCCAGAAGAAAATTTTATTCCATTATTTATCACTTTGCTCTACTTTCCACTTTGAAATAAAATCTCTTCATAAATTATTAAAAATCGCAAAATTTTATTTAAGTGAATACGTAAAATTATTTACTACAATTTTGCGTATTATAAATTTTCATTCAACAAAAATTTTAAATACAAACAGAATTATAGCGCGAAAATAAAACAAAAAAATCATTTATATGACAAGATTTTTAGTTTATTATTATTTTTTTTTCAATTCTTGAAACGCATAAAAATTTAACCTACATTCAACAGGTAACTCCACCACTCGTCTGCGATTCTAAAAATGTATATATACTTTTTTTATTTTTTTTATACAAAATAAAGTATTAATGTAAATATGTATGTATATACATTGAAAATAATGTATGACTGTCTATATTTATAGAAACGTATAACTACGTACGTACGCCAGTATATTTTGCATGATTCTGAATACGTACGTACGCAAGTATGTTTTTGTATTATTCTGAAATTTATAAGTACTTTAAGCATAAATGAACTCATTTAATATGCAAACAACATTTACTTTAATATATATTTCTTTTTGGGATTTAAATATGTGTGGTACCCTATGTTCGATGAAAAGAGTATTATCAATAAAAAATTGAATTTGTTGGAAGAAATATTTTTGGAAAATATTGAAAAAATATATATTATTTTTTAATTGAATTTGATTTTCACTTAACAATTTACTTTTCAATGTCGACTACAAAACTTTTAGGAAAATTTTCTATTAAAAGAACATTTCTCAAAAATTTTTTATACAAAAAGAGATTAAAAAAAACATTTTTTCAATGAAAAGAATTTTGCAAACATTTTTTATACAAAATAAAACTTTTGCGAAAACTTTTTATTTCTATAAAAAGAATTTATAAAAAGTAAAAATTAGGAAAACGGAAAATTTTTAAAAACAAAGAATAAATTTTTTCATAAAAAGCAAAATTTGTTATAAAGAGATAATTTTAATGGACATTTTTTATAAAAAGAGAATTTTTAGAAAAATTTTCAATGAAAAGAATTTTGCAAACATTTTCTATAAAAAATAAAAAATTTTGAGAAATTTTTTTATAAATAGAATCTTATTAAGAAAATTTTCTTTAAAAAAAATATATAAATTTTTGAAAAGTATAGAAAGTGAAAATTTGGCAAATAGAAAATTTTCTATAAACATAGAATTTTTACAAAAAATTTATATAAAAGAATTTCTAAGAAAGTTTTGTAGGATAAGAGGATCTTATTACTTACTTATTATGTTCATATAATATTATTTTTAAAAAATGTTGTACAAATGTTGAATTTTTGAAAAGTTTTGTATTTAAAGAGATTTTAGAAGAACATTTTCTATAAAAAGAATGTTTTAACAACAGTCACCTATACATTTTTTTAAAAATCTACAAAAAATGTTCAATGAAGAAATTAAAAAAAAATTCTAGAAAAAAAATTTATGAAAATTTTATGAAAATTTTCTCAAAAAAAAAATAATAATTTTTTTAAATTACTTTAAAAAAGACATTTTGGACATTTAAAAAAAGATTTTTTTTTAAATATATAAAATTTTTACGAAAATTTAAAAAAAAGAAAATTTTTACTAACATTTTTTAAGAAATTTTAAATTTTTTGTAAAAAATTCGGAAAGAATTTTACATTTTTGTGGACATTTTTTTAAAAAAAGAAAAAAATTCTTTCAAAATATCCATAAAAAGTGAAAATTTGGAAAACTAAATTTTTCAAAAATATCCCAGCAAAAACTACTTCCACAGCCACTTGCTTTTAAATGACTAGAGTATTCAAATGATTAGTCGTTGATCGGTTAATCGAATAATTTTTGACGAACAAAATGAATAATTTTCATTAAATAACCGATAAAAAAAACATTCAGTTATCTATTAGTCGTTTAACCAAATACTTTTAAAGTATCCGATTATTAACCGTCTAACGTAAAACCTCAATTAAAGATTTGCCGAATAAACCGAATAAGACAACAACTCGAATAATTGAATATCCTTTTGCTTACTGTCTGAATTACTTTGAAGTACTCTGGTAATGACTTTTTTAAAGAAGTACTTTTACTATTTTATTGCGTGCTATTAATTGTGTTTTTTAAAAAAAGAAGATAAAATTAAATCTGTATATGAGAACCATTATTTACTCAACAAGTTCTAATGTAAGCGAAATTGCTAGTACTCCTTTAACTCCCTATATGTAGTAGTTAAAATGCTAATGAAGAAGTAGTAAAAAGATGTCTTATTAGCATTTTAACTCATTACTTTTCAATGTAAGTTTTTTCAGTCATTTTTTAAAAAGAAAATTTTTTGAAAATATTTTTTTAAAAAATTATCAAAGATTCGCAAAAATTTTCTATAAACAGTTTTTATTGAAAGATTAATTTTAAAATATTTTTCTAAAATTAATTTTGTAAAAAAGAGAACTCTTACATTAAAAAAAAAAAAAAAAAAATAGAATTTTTACGAGAAAACTTAAAAAAAGAGAACTTAAAAAAAAATAATAATTTATTTAATTTTATTAATCGTAAAACAACTATTTAAGATAATTATCCGTTTAAAAAGGACAATTTTTCGAAAATATTGTAACCGAATAATTAGAATTATTATTTTTAGAGTTCAGAGTTTAATCAAAAAGAAATTTTACATTTAAATAACATTGTCGTTCGTAGGGGTAGCATTCAATTGGAAGTCTTGTCCATCCCACTATAAAACGTTTAACATTTTATGGATTTTAATCAAATATGCATATTTTCGTAACATTTCAATAAAGTGAATGAAAAAAAATATATATTGAGTTTAACACACATTCGCTTGATTCTCACAAAGAATCACATATTTAAATCTTGTAATATAGTTTCAAGACAAAGAAATCGTGGTAAAAATATAAATTACATAAAAAAATATGAGCTATAAATAACGTTAAATGTTAATTTACAGACGCACACGCACATAAATACAAACAATTCATAAATAAATGATAAACAAATCATTTAAATCATTTATTGTATTTTTGTGCAAACTGGAAAAAAATGCATTTAAACCATGAAAAAATAACAGAAGTTCATCAATGTATACGAATCTGATTTGAGTTGTGGGATTAAGAAAAAAAAAACCCAGCAGTTTTACTAGGATTCAATGAATTTTTAAGAATAAATATTATTTATTAAAATTGATTTACTTTTGGTTTGTTTGTCATGTTGGTACTCCTGCTAAGACAAAGTCTCTCGTTAGAATATTTCATACTGGAATTGATCTTTTTATTAAGTCTTTAACGTCTATAACGGTGGATACCCATAAGTTCAACGACGAGTCAGTCAGCGCATTTGAAAAGAAGATCCACTTGTGACTAACCACCTGGTTGGCTCTAATTTGTATTTCATTACGAATGTACATTTTAAAAACGAGACAAAGTGTTTCCTTTGTAAGCGAGAGAAGAGACGTCACTTTACTATCCACTGGTAATCTATAGATAGGGACTGAAAAACTCAACTTAAGCAAAAAGGCTCAGTGTCATGCATTGACTCTTTTAAACCAGATTTCTGACAGTCTCTTTGTGACGATTGACTTTTTCCTGAGTAGTCGGGTGGATAGGGTTAACTGGTAGATTAGTTAGTTAGTTCCAGTATGTCCCACCAAACTGCAGGGTAGTGAAAGTATCAGTGTGTGTATATAAAGGTATGTGTGTACGAGAGCGTAATGTAATTTACGTATAAAATAGCCATTAATTTTTGTTGTTTTTAAGATCAAACGAACCATCAACAAGTGCAAGATTACATCTCACATAAACATTTATCTTTAACCCTCAAGCTGGTAAAAGGAATTTTAGTAATTTGTTATCAGTTTCAGAAATCTTCACTTAATATTCTACATAAAAGCACCATAATAAACGATCGCAAATTTGGATATATATATAAAATGACCCATCAAACATATAAAGCAATGTTCCACTTGGGACCCCAAACATAAACAAATTGTTCAAAAATTTTCCCAATAATAAAAACTTATCAACTTTATTTTTATTTAATTTGTTTTTCTTAAAAAAATTGCAAATAAAGTAGATTGCGCAAACTACGTTTAAGGGTTAAAATTCGATGTAAGTGTACTTCAATCGCACACAATCCCACAAGTTTGAAAATAAAAAAAAACTACATAAATAAACGTTCAATGAACTTGTCTCTTTATGGCTACAAATATAACAACAAAAATCCATACAGAAAAAAAAAACATTTTACAACTAAATGTTAAATTTTTTTTTTTACTGGTGCCTCTACTATAAACAAGTTTAAACCTAAAAAAAAAAAATAACAAAAACAAAATAGAAAGAAACATTGCGTATTGACCGTGTACGAATATGAATTAAGACCAGTTTACAAATGTTTTTATTTTTTATTTTTTAAGTTTATTTATTTGCACTAACAAACCAAAATACACTTTTACACATTACAAACAAACTGCACTCGAAACGAAGTCTATAGACTTACATCAAATTAAAAAGTTGTAGAAACAAATGTTTTTACTAGACTTGTGAACGCCAGAAATTATTTACAAAAAAAAAATACGTTAACGTTGGAAAAAATGCAATACTGATAAAGGAATTTAATCCACTAAGACCATTTTAAAATTCTTTTTAAATTATTTTTATCTTTAAATTTACATTTATTATTTTTTTCAATTTCTAGTTTTTTGCAAAATTTTTATTTACTATTTCTAATAATTTTATTGTTAAAGTATTTCAAAAAATGTTCTCTTTTTATACAAATGTTAATCAATTTTCTCCGTATAGAAAGTGTTCAACCAATATCTTCTAATAGAAAGAAAAAGTCTTCAATTCAGTTTCTATTTTTACCAAATTTTCCATAATTTTTTTTTTTTATTCTCTTCGGGAGAACCTTCGATAAATTTTTCCTTAATAGAGAAATTTCTATAAATGTTGCCTTTTTAATTTTAATCTATTTTCTGTTTTTATCAAAATATTTGTTTTTATCAAAATTTTTATGGAAAATATTCAATTAATATTCTTATACAGCTTTTGAATAATTTTTCTTATTGTAAAAAAAAAAATTGTTCAACCATTTTCTAGTTTTATATAATTTTTAAATTTTTTGTTAATTCTCTTATAGAAACTCTTCAATAAATTTTCCCTTAATAGAAAAATTACCATAAATATTGCTTTTATAAACGACTAAATTCCTATTCATAAAGGTGGCATAATGTCCACTGTCATAGTGTTATGAAAATTTATAAAAGTGTCATAAAGTCCCTGGACACTTTAAAAACGGAAACAAAGTGGTGGCATGTCATAATGTCTAGTGACATAATGTCTATGGATGTGTGACAATTTTGAAATTGTCATAACATCCATGGACACTATGACTTAAATAAGTGTGTCATAACATTCATGGACATTAGTAACACACCACCACCTTTATAAAAAATATTTTAATTTTATATAGAAAATTTCCATTCAATTTAAATTGTTTAGAACATTTGAAATCTTTCAATCAAAATTCTCTTGTTTTAAAAATTGTCGATTTGTTTCTTTTTATACAAATTTAAAACTATTTTCTTAAAAAAAATATTTAATTAATATTCTCTTATGTAAAGCTTTTAATAAATATTTCTTTTCTCATTTAAAAAAATTCCTATCCATTTTGAGATTTTTTTTAAATTGTTCATTTTTTTCGAAAAGAAAATTTATATGGTATTTATTTTGAATCTCACTAACATATAACATGGGTTAATCTGTTAATGTTGTTTTTTTTTTTGCTCGCATTACAACAGCACTGACAATTTAATTAGTCCGATGGTGAAGGGTAAAAAAACAACAAGAGACTACTTAACGTACAACTTGTAATACAGCAAATGAATGAATTATTCAATTCGATTTTGTGTAAAGTCTGTGTAAGCTCTAAAAATTTGACGCCGCGCAGGCTCAATACGCCAATATGTTGTTGTTTTTTTTTTCTTTTAACTTGTAATTCTGTGTTTCTGTTATTTTACTTACATATATTTATTGTCACAAAACTTCCAAAAAACAATCAACAGTTGCTGTTATTACTATTCTTGTTATCATTGTTTTTGTTGTTGCTATTTTTTTCTTGTTTGTTTTTGTTAATGTTATTAAACGTTGGCCCACATTTTATACAAAGTTGCTGCTCATTTAGTCTACTCACATTCTTATTATTGCTAATCACTCATACGTTCTTTTATGTTAATATGTGTTTATTAATGTTCTTATTGTTTTTGTTTTGTTGTTTACAAATGCGTATTTAGTGTTTACATTGAGAGAAATTGTTTTGCAAAATTGTTGTATTAAATAATTTTTATATATGAATATTTTTTAATATACACATTAATCTCTTTGTTGTGATGATTTTTGTATAGTTTGTCAATTTTTTAGTATTTCATGATCTAAGAAATATTTTTCATATCAGTGCATCATACATTGTGATTTGTTTGTATTTATCCAAATAGTGCGTAGCAGTAGCACCAGTACTACAGTCTGCTGTTAAATTAATATTAGATTGGTTCAAAAACAAGTTGTCCAATATTATGGTAGATAGCTTTCAATTTGCCCGAAGCTTTCTTGAAGTCCCTTGGACTCCTAGTGATACATGATAAGGTTTTCCTACCTATTTCAGAGAATTTTATGATTCCGTTAAAAACTATCCTAAAATAAGTCACAACTTTTTTTAGTATAATATATATGTAGAACGGTAGTTTATCTAAGATGGCTGTCCATTAGGGTCATTGAATATAAAGTGTAGAAAAGAACGTTTTTTAGAGTGTAAAAAAAGTTTCCGATGTAAATAAATATTATTTTTTTACCCACGATATTAACGTTGAAGAAAATCTGGGGCTGAGGTCGCGGTTTCAAATTTAGAACCCAAATTTATGTAAATCTGTTTGTGAAAGGTTTTAAGAAATTGATTTGTAGGGGCAAAGGTTTTCGCTATTAGAACACTATTGGCTACCATGTAGTGATGGGTTTTGGTTAGAACCATACTATTTATTCCATAATACATTTCAAAATACAAAGGTTATCATGTAAGAGTTGATAATTAACAATAGCCCTACACCAGTTGATCCTATGGTTGAAATCGTTCTATTATTTCACCTAACCTCCATACATCCGGAGTCTCCATAGGATTCGCCCTTGCCTAAAAAGACAAATTTTATAAAATTATACTGAAAATTTCGACTTGGGCATTGTGCACAAAGTTATTATGACAGACACAAAATTTAATTCTAAGTCAATAAGTATAGTTTAAGATGTGGAGCAATATTTCAGCGGATTTCTATCATCAGCAAAAATACAATGTTTGTGCTGATATTAAAATTATCGACTTCATAAAAACTTTTTAAATGCTATGATATCGCTAAAAAGGGGGATAAAAAACATACACGTTTGGTACCGAATTGACACCAAAGTGCTTATAATTTTTTAATAACATCCGCGTATTGAAATATTTATGTATATACGTACGACAACACTATGTGATGTTGTCAATATTGCAACAATTCGTTGTTGAAATCTTAATTTTATACACATTTGTTGTCTAAATGTTAACTAACGTGGTAAGCTCAATATTCGTAACGAATTGTTGTTGCGTTGTCTGCAACAAAGTGTTGTCGTACTTTGTCAACGGATTTTATAGAAAAATTATAAACATGTTGGTGTCAATTTTGTACCAGGTGTGTACTTTTCTTTTTCTCTTTGTGTATGACTTCAAATCCTATTATAAAAATTTGGAGTAAGAAAATTTGGGAAAGATATCCAGACTTAATGGACTGATCCTTTCGTCGATGAATATATACATATAATAAAAACATCTTGTTGAATTTCGCGATCGGCCCTTTAATGTCGCCTTGGAGTAAAGAGTAAATTGTCCTTAAAAGTGATTTATAGTATAATGGAGTTATAAGTTGTAGGGTGAAATAAGGGTCAATCTGCATGAAACGTAATCGATGGCTTTTAGTACTTGTATAACTTATATATGTCGAATTAACCCGTTACTCTGCTTGTTATGAAACCTTTTTTCTGGAGAAGACACAATGCCTATGATTTCCACACAAAATTTTGGTTATAATGATGAAAATAAGCCACCATTGCAGCATTTGGTCAGACATATACCTCCCGATATTCCACAAAAGTCAAACTAAATAACTCTGCTTAAAGTTCTATTTCGTTCAAGGTAATCGTTAATTCAAATTTTAGGGGATCATTCTAATAAATACGTATCAATACATTTACAACATCATAATGAGTCTGGTCATTAGCATGTTGTTGTTTTTTTCTTTCAACATTTTCCTTACAAAAATACTAAATGTTGCTGTTGATATTATTCATGTTGTTGTTAAGTGTTGCCCGTTTGTCATTGCCATGGTTTTTACATTTTGTTGTTGTTGCTACATTTGTTTCTATTCAATACAGTTTGGTGTTTCTGTTGTTATTGTTGTTTAGCTTTGGTCATTTATTAATAATGAACTTGTGCTACTGTTCATTATGTGTTTGCCTATAATGTTTGTTGATGTTGTTATTAAAGTTGTTGCTTTTATTTTTTGTTAAATTTATTGTTGTTGTTGCTATTGCTGTTGATTTGTAAGTACTCGTTTTTAGCATAAGTGTTTGTTAAATACATAGAGATAAACGGACACATAGAAGAACAGTGGGACAAAGTGTTAAAAAGAAATAATTGTTATATAAAATTTAAATCTAGTATGTTAAACTAAGTTAGCTATATAAGCTGAAGAATATTGTTTTTTAACTTTATCTTTATACTAATAAATTTTGTTGTTTTGTCCCACAGTACAACGTTTAGTATCCATTATACTGGTAGTATAAGTTTCAAAAGTTTTTTTTTATTCTAGTTACGTATATAAAAAAAGCTTTCATAAAAGTATCAATGCGTGTGTGTTTGTTGTTCTTTTGTGATATTTTTTTTATAATTTTTCAGTTTAACTTTTAACAAATGTGCGTGCCTGCATGTGTTGCAAGTACAATGTTTTAAGTGCATTTAGTTTTCGATTTCTATTAATTCAATATCAATTTTATTTTGAGTTCAATACGCATGTTGCTGCTGATACAGCTGCTGTATAGTTGTAATTTCCATAATTAGCATATTTGCACGTTTTTTTTTCAATATTTAATGGCCATTTAATCTATAATAGAAGAAAAATAAAACCAAACAACAACTTAAGAGCCACCATACATACAACCACATTTGGTATCAATCTCATAAATGAATATGTGTTTGTATGTATGTATTGTTGTGTGTTCTCCTACAATTGATTTTAAATTTTGGATTAATTTATTTATAAGATTAAACTTGTATTAAATGTAATTTAAGTCGCTTTAATGTAATTTTAACCAAAACAAAACCAACAAAAATTCAAATATAAATTTAAGGTAATACAAGTTTTGTTGAACGACTTTTTGTACGCGTTTTCTACATTTTTGGTTATTAAAGACAAGGTGGAATTGAAAAGTTTGATGAATTAAAAGTTAAATGTTAGTTTGTGACAGTTAACACCCTCTCGAAATTTTTGGGAAAATACATTGATTAAGAAATACGTAATTAAAACAAAATGAAATAAATAACAATAGAAACTTCTAATTACCATAATTAAAAATAAGAAAATTTTAAATTTTTCACAAAATTAAAACTGAAATTCGTTAATCCCTCCAGCAAAAACTTACATTGAAAAGTAAGAGTCATTAAGTCATTATTTTAACACGGTAATGACATTAGAGGTCTTACCACGCTCGCTTAAAAATAGGGGGTTAGGTAAGTGCTTACTACGATTGCCTTCAAATAACTACTTTCTACGATTGTCTACTAATTGTCAGGATACGTACACTGCTTCTACAATAGTATTTCTACGATCGCTTACAAATAGGTGATTAAAAAGTACTTGCAATTTCGATTAAAAAGTTGTTAATGAGTAAGTTATTTTGTTTTTAATAATAATAAAAGAGATACGAACCGCAAACTTTGGTTTTGTTAGTAAAATGTTCTTCTCACTGCACCTCTGCGTCAAACAATGTTTTTTACATACAAATATAATTTTTTTTGTTATTTGTAAGCACGATCATTAATACGCAATAATACAAAATGACAAACTAAAAAAATAAAGAACTCTATATCAGATTAAAAAAGTCATTACTAGAGTACTTCTAAGTAATACAGATGGTAAGTAGGAGTCATTGAAAGTAAATGGTTATGTAAGTATTACCCATTATCGACTTCAATACAATACATCAAATTGGTTATACATTTAACTTTCAGATATTACAACTTTTGCAGAAAACGGTTGTGGAAATGTCAGACAACCATGTGAATTTACAATTTTTGTCCGGCTACGTTGTCAGAAAAGACATTGCCAGTTTATTGTAAAACAACAATATTGTCAGACATCTAATACGTTGCCACTGTCAGATAATTGTCTGACAATTTTTATTGTCAGATGTGCGTAAGTGGTTATTTAAGGTAAAGTGGTTAAATATTAGTAACACGGTGCATTAATATACCAGGCAACTTTTGTTTTACAACAGTTAAACTCACAACTTTTGCTGGCAGATCTGCCAACATTGTAAGATATGACAATTGTATTTATATAGCATTATTTTCCATTATAAGTATTTAAATTTAATCTTAATGTAAAATCTTAGAACATTTGTAGAAAAATGTTCAGAAAATGTCCAACAAGCTTGTCAACTTACAATTTTTGTCTTACAAAGTTGTCAGAAAAAGCATTGCCTTTTTATTATAAGCAATAATATTATCATATATCTAACAATCGTGTAAACACATAACGTTGCCATTGCCAGATATTTTTCTGACAATTTTTGTCAGAATTTTATGAATCTGACAATGAAACCATTGAAAGGTAAATGTTTTATATTGGTTGAGAACATTTCTGGCAACAATCTGGCAACAGTGTGAACGGACAATTATTCCTAATAGATCTGCCAACATTGTAAGATCTGACAACTGTGTATATATTGCTTTATTCTACATTATTAGTATAATTACTTTTAAATTTAATCTTATTCTAAGGAACAAAGAAAAACTCCTAAGAATTATAACAATTACCTAAACACCTACCAATTAACTAAATTGTTTTTAAATTTCTTATTTGTAATTATATTGTAAATTGTAGCAAATTTGTCAAAAGAGTTTTGTTTAAATTACAAAAAAAAAAAAAAAAACAAGCCCTTAAGCTGCTTAACCCACATATTTAATACTTTGTAAAGCGAAAAATTAGAAAAAAAAAAACATCAAATCACTTGACCTTCAAGACAAATGAGAAAGACAACGAGAAAAAAAGACTCGTTAAAACTTGAAAATAAACGGATTTACGCAAAAATAAGTACAGCGACAAAAATTAAATTATTTAGAAGCAAAAAAAAAAAAAAATAAAATTTAAAATATTTCTACACAAATTGACGGAGTGAATGCAATAACTAAATATTTAAGTGACTAAAACGTAAAGATACGGATTGACTGACTGAATTTGTATCTATTGGATCGAATCTCTGTTATAGAATGTGCGAGCAAGTGAGCGTGCGTACATGCGTGTGTGATAATTACACACATGAATGAATGAAATGAATGAGTTGGCTGCTTTAACTTGGCTGTTGGTGGTTGGTTGGTTAGTGGTTTTAGATTAAAATTTATTTAGTTTTAAGCGAAAAAAATCTACAAAATAAATATAAAAAATTAACGGATACACATAATTAAGCGTTAAAATTATGTCTATCAAATTGAAAAAAAAGAAACAAAAAACATAAAATAGAAAAAATAGCTAAATAAATGTATGTACTTTGAAAAATGTTTAAACTTAACTTAATGCGTAAGTAAGTAACTTGCAGTAAGTCTATAAATGAGTTAACAGACAGACAGACACGGTTTTTGATAAATGAATCGAATAAATTAGAAAAAATATATAGACAACTATACAACAAACAACTCTACAACGATAGAATTTTTAAATTTGAAACATTTGCACTAATTGCATAAATGCGTTTTTAAGCATGCGTAAGAAGTTTATTTATATTTTTTGTTTCTAATTTAACGTTGTTTATTTTTTAGTGTGTGTTCGTTGTTTGAATTTGTTTTTCTTAATTTTGTTTTAGAATCTAATTTTTTAAACAGGTTTATCAAGGTGTAATTAACCACAGCAACAACAATGATAATGATGACGATTGTTTAATGTTAATGACGACGTTGTTGATGCTGATATTTGTGATTTTTTTTCTCTCTTAAAAAAATAATTACAATTAAGCAAAATAGAAAAACAAATCAATTCATTAAAATTGTTTTTTTTTCTTTACTTGTGACGGATCGATCATTCTACCCTTCACCTCAAACTTAAAATGTGCTTGAAAGAGTTTTGTCATTTCTATTTTGTAATTTTTGCAATATTATTGATTGTTTATAGATAAATTGAGGTTTTTACGGTTTAAATTTAAAAATTCTTATTAGATGAACTATTGCTTCTCATTTATATAGGAATTGAAAAATTGTACAAAAGTAACTTTCTTCAATTTTATCGAAAAGTATATCGAAATGTCTCTAGCTTATTAGTGGAAATTGTATAATTTTTTTTGGAAAATTTTTGTGATTATTTGTTCAGTAATAAGCTTAAAATGAGAAAACTTTGATACCCATTTTGAAAAAAATTAAGAAAAATTTTTTGTTATAAATTTCTACTGAGATGACCCTTGATATCTAAATATTAGTCTATATTTAGTCTATACTTTTAACTAACCTTTAGTCTAAAGTTCTGACTATAATCTAGTTTATACTATATCTAGTCCATAGTTTTAACTTGTCTTAGCTATAGTTCTGTAGTGTACATTTCCGACTGTAGCCTACAGTCTATAGACTAGTCACTAGTGTATTGACTAGTCTAGACTATAATCTATTGTTCTAAAATAGTCTAGTCCATAGTTCTGATAGTTCTATAGTCTATACTTTCGAAAAAAACTGCATCATAGTATATCTAGTTCATTTAACTAAATTTTTGGCTGTAGTTTTGTAGTTCTTACTGCAGTCTACATTTACGACTAGTCTACAGTTCTTACTAAATTCTATAGTTCTGACTAATGTCTAGTATTACCTAAGGTCTAGTCTATATAGTTGTGACTAAAGTCTAGTATATACTATAAATTAGACTATAATGTAGGCAAAAGACTGGATATCTAGTCAATAGTTTTAACTAAAGTCTAGGCTATATATCTACATTTTGAACTGTACAGTACAGTTCTTACAAAACTCTGGTATACAGTTCTGACTATAGTCTAGTCTATAGTATATTACATAGTTCTGACTATAGTCGATACTATAATCCAGAGTATAGTGTATTGACAACAGTCTGATATACATATATCATAGTAATAGTATAGTCTATAATTCTACTATAGTTTTTTTTTCTATAGTAAGAAATATAGACAAAATTATCTTGTTGAGTCTATTTTAAAGATAAAAACTAAACTATAGTAGAGTTTATCGTTTGAACTCAACTATTGTCTAGTTTAGATTGTAGTTTAATCTATAAATCTGACTAATATATGAACTAAAATATATTTGACACTATCGGCTTACTATTAGTTGATAGATTTTCGTAGTAGTTTACTATAGTGTCATAAGAACTCTGTTCAGATAATATTACACTACTCTTCAGATATATCATAGTGTTTATTACTGTGGTCTAGATCCATCATGTACCCAGGATTCTTATTCTCTTGACAACGAGGACAAGACATTCGCAGAGAACTTTAAGATATTTCATTTAATAAATCTTCACGAAAATGATATTGAAAGGCGAGATATCTAAAGCGTTTCCATTTCCATAGTAGTCTGCATTCGCAGTTGTCTCCAGACTTGTTAGATTATTCCTTCATTTTCATTCATTCTTTCGTTTTCTGATCGATAGAATACAAGAATATAGGCTCCTACATTTTCCAAATAATTCGACCACAAATTAAATTCATTTAAGTTAGAAGGACCCATGAAAACTTATGTAGAAAAGTAATGAGTTAAAAAGCTACTTCTTCACTACTTCTTCATTAGCATTTTAACTAATTATTTAAACACGGTGTTGTTATTGGAGGTAAGTACTTCCACGCTCGCTTACAAATAGGTAGTTAAAGAAGTACTAGCAATATCTCTTAGAAATAAGTTGTTTTGTTTTTAATAATAAAAAGAGCCAGCGATAATATGAACCAGGGACATCGGTTCGTTAGTTAAATGTTCTGTTTTGTTAAATGTTAACTGCAGTTCTGCTTAGCTATTTTATTACGCGTTAAATTGTGGCTTTCAAATACAAATTTAATTTTTGTCTTAAACACAATTCTTAACATGCAATTAAATAAAATGTGCAAACAAAATGACAAAGCCGAAAAGAAGTTCTTCTATATCAGATTAAAAGAAAGCCACTACTTAAGTACTTCTAAGTAATGTAGACGGTATGTAATAGTCATTAAAAACTAAGTTGTTATGTAAGTACAACCCATTACCAAGTCTACGCTGGGGGCTGAACTTGATTATTAGAAGTAATACATATTTTTATTTGTTTTTCAGAAAGTCTTCAAACTACCACATGATCATAACTTTGAAATCTCCTATACATACTATATAACGGTGAGTTTACCTTAATTTATTTTTAAACAACATTCTCCAACAATTTCCAATTATAGCAAATAAATACCTCAGGGTTCATTAAAGATGACATTTAAAATTTAATAAAAATATTAAAAGTTAAAATGCATTCAAATAATTGCATGATGGTCATATAATTGTTTATGATTTTTTTAAGTTTTTTTATAACGATTGTTTGAAATTTATTTATTTTTTTCACCATAAAAGAGATCAATCAAACGATTGTATTATTTGGTATTTATGTATAATATACATGCGAATAATAATAAAAATATATTGAAAAAAAATTAATAATGAAATAATAATATAAACTCACCTGAGCCAATGTGGCCACAGTTAAACCGAAAGTAAAGGCTATTTGTGGTATTGATGGTTTCCATTCTGAACCACCTGTACAACTGCCAACACCAATGACAACCAAAAAGAAGGTACCAATCAATTCGGCCAACAATTGGCGCCAGATCTTTTTATTATCTGTGATGTCCTTAACACCAACCATGGCTGACATATCTGTAAATGTGAACGCAATTTTTTTATTATAAAATAATTAATTGTTTTTATTTTTTTCTTGAAGTACTTAAATAGTTTTTATAACAAAATAACATGAGTGTTTAACAACAATGTATAAGTGTAACGAATTGTGTGGTAATCGTCAAAGTAGTAAAAGGTGACCAGCTTTAGATATTTATAGATTTTATATACAAGTACCTATTAAATTTGTAATTTTTTTTCAACAGTCCTAGACAGGATTTGAACTGTAGGCAATATTTTTTTTAATTAAATTTTTTCATTATTTACTTTATAAGACTTTTTTTCTCGTATTGTGCAATATCTGCATATATTTTTTAATAACAATTGTTTTAACAAATACTTCAAGTAGTGGGATTAAGATAAAAACGACACAAAAATATTTTCAAGTATTCAAATTGTTCAAATAGGAATTTTATACCGAAACAATAAAATGAAAAAAAATTGTTTAAAGTGTTACTAAAAAAAGACAATTTTAGATTGAGTTAAATAAATAATTTTAAATGTTCGTGTTCACAGCATGTAGAGAAAAAGTGTTATTGACTTATGATTAAAAAAGATAAAAAAAATAAGATTGCGTGAAACCAAATAAATTGTTGTACAAAAAAAAAACATACATAAGTATTTAATTAATGATAAAAAATTAAGTGCTGAAGGTAAAAGAGATTTTAAGTTTATTTTTAGTTTTAAACAGTTATATATTGTTACAGTTGTAATTAAATGAAATGTTTAAAATTTTTATTATTTGTTAAAACTTTTTTTAGAAATTTATAAAATAGTTTTTAATTTGATATAATATTCTTAATTTAATGAACTTTTTTGAAAAATTCAGTTTTAAGAATATTTCTTGAAAATTTTCTCGAACTAATAGACAAGTTTTCCAAATATATTTTTTGACTTAAGCTACGTGACACCTAAAAATCGACATTTTAATTTAATTTAAATATATATTTATTTGCTCAAACATAATACATTTTGGACGATATCAGTTTCGAATATCTTTGTTATTTGTTTCGACATTATTTTCAATTAAAAAAATCATGCAGAATAAAAAATAAATTTACAAAAAATAGTGATTACATATTTTTTGTCAAATATTTAATAGGTCTGGTACGTTTATAGAATATTTTGAAAGCATCGTTATTGATAGGGAGGCATTAGTTTTTAATAAAATTTATACTTATCGAAGTATCGATAAAATTATAAATAAAGTTGTCTACAAATCAAAAATATTCTTAAACTAGATTTCTAAAATTAAAACTTCTGTTTAAATAATCTTATGTTTTGGATTACACAGGCCTGCTCATTTTGCAAAAAGTTCAAAATTCAGTATTTATAAAGTGATCTACAAATCTTAACCTAAAAATTAAACTTCTGTTTAAAAATTCTTATGTTTTGGATTAAAGTTGAAATTCTGAGATCAATTCAGACGTTTTTTAAAGGAATATGAACCTTAGATTATCTTTATAACATCTGGTATTTGAGATATTGTGTTATTTGAGAAATTTTTGGCCCTTTTATTTTTAAATTTATAAAGTTTAGGCTGAAGGCTTAATATTTGGCAAAACACATTTCTTCTTCTCGATATCTTTCCCTGAAGCTTAAAAATTCAGGGTTTTCGGTATATTTAAGGTATTAACACCCTACAATACTATTGTGCGAAGAGTTGTATGCTTTGTAAATATTGTTTGTAACGAACACAAATCTTGAATTTACACCTATCTGAAGATGTTCCAATCGACCCCAAATCACTTTCTGATTCGAGTTTACGATGTCTGTCTGTCCGTCTATCAATTTCAACGAATAATATCCGTTGAAATCTGCTGCAACTACAGCAGATTTAAATTCGTTCGAAAAAAAATTAAAATTTTACGAATTCTACGAAAAAAAATTTTGTTAATTTATTGTTATATCAAGCTTACGGTAAAGATATCTCGAAAAAGATGATATGTCAGATGTTAAGTCTTTATTTGAAAGTTCACTGAATGGACTTTAAGATGGCATACAATATTTTATAATGAAAGTTGTCTTCGGGCAGTTATAACGTCTCAAAAAGATCCATAAATGCAATTTTTTAAACTTCCGGATACAATTTGTCCATATGGTTTAATTCTGAGCACAGATTCGAATTCAGTGGGGCTCAATCCTTTATAGAATGTATAGGTTAAAAATTTGTCGACCTGAGTAAAAAGCATTTTTCGGAAATATAATTTTACTTTCGCGTTCGGTTACAGTTCTGAAACCCCGAAAATATTTACAGTCTTGACTATATAGTATAAGGATGGAATATTCAAAACTTAATTCAAAAATTCGTATTTATTTTCGATCTGAAAGTAATCTTTGAAACAAAGAAAATAAAAATTTTATTTATGATAGTTCCAACATCTATTTCTATATTCGACCGTGCCGAATTTTATATTTAATTTTTTTTCTATTTTATAATTTTTTAGAATTTATAAATTTATTTCACCTTTGCAGAAAGAAGTTAGAACTAAAAAATACACTGTATTACCACCTTCAAACTAATATAAGCTGTATTACCGACATATTACTGCTTTATCTCGTTGTTGTTATTTGTATGCTTTTATGTTAAGGAAATTTTTAGAGATAATCTTAGATTACCGATTTTGCTGATTATCAATTAGAAACTTCTCGATAATTTAGATTGAATTAAAGATTTGCATTCCGAAGATATCTGGGGTCTTCAGAAAAATGAACAGACAGACTCTGCTATCTCTAAGAATCTAGAATATAAATTCGGGTCTTCAGAAAAATAAATTCAACAGACAGACTCTGTTATCTCTAAGAATCTAGAATATAAATACTGTATTGGATCGAAAATTATATTGTGGAAATTACAAACGGAATGACAAACTAATATATATCTTTCTCACGAAGGTGAAGGGTATAAATATAACTGTTTAAACTAATTTCCGTAACCAGAACTGAATAAGTTTTTAAATTAAAATCGAAAATTAAAGTAATATTTTTCTGGACAATAATTTTAACGAGTAGTCGATTAAATTAAACTAAACATCGCTAACATTATCAAAAACCATATTTTTAAATTTTATAATTGTTTAAAAACAACTATTTTTATAATGGTTGGGTTTTTTTCTTTCAAAATCAATCAACTGCTGCTGGTGGTTGTAAATTTTTAATTGACAGTTTATAAATGTTATTGTAGAAATAAGATTAAAATTGATGTTTATTATGATATGTACATAATTTTGTGCGTATATATTTTTTGGTTATAAATATTTATAATGACAAAATTTTAATGTTTTAATAATGAAGAGTTATTTACATTTAAAAATGAAATGGTTCAATTATTTTCAACCGATAAGTTAAAAAAATTTGTATTTTAAAATTGATAATAATAAAGTTTGGCAAAATTTGTTACAATTTTTAAGAATTTCAATTATTTAAAAATGATCTCATTTTTCTTTTAATTATTATTTTATTTCATTAAAATAACTCAACACCATATTCACATTTTTTTGACGCTTACAAATATTTCAAAAATGCACCAAATATTTTTTTTCTAAAAACACTAAATGACATAAATTAAAACAAATACTACAATGTATGTGTCTAAATTATTTTTTTGTGTGTTTTCCCTGTCAAAAGTAGGACTGATTAAAATCATGTCAAGTTGTCATCATTAATTACAAGTGTCACGTTTTTCCGTTTTTATTTATTTTTTTGTTTTGTTTAGGGATAAGTTGGAACTTCATTCATAGTTGCTTTTGCTGCTGCTATTGTCGTTGTTTTAATTAAATTTCTTTTTACTTAATTTTCTAAACAATTATTTAACTACGTATTTAGTATTAACAATTACTACAATCGAGTTTTAGTTGTTGTCACATAATTTACGATCTATAAACGAACATAGAAAAAGTGATTTATTACATTAATTGTACTTGTAACGTATGCAAATTAGTTAAATTGTTAAATTAATTTGCTTGTAAAGTTGTAATTATACGATTTAAAGTGTATGTTTACAGTTTGTGTATGTTCTGGCAATTTTTATAAAACGGTATAATAGTTTGAAAAATTTTATTGATAAAATTCAATAGAAGATAAATATATACAGTATATAATTTTTCATTCCACAGTTATTTTCTTTTTTAGAAAATTTTCTAAAAAATTTTAAAAATATGTGCAAAAACTTGGTAATAACTTTCAATTGGAATTGCTTACATAACAACATACTTTTCAATGATAGTCTGGATTACACAGAAGTAGTCTAATAAGGACTGACTAATAATGTGTTATATAAATGCTTTTTAATTCATTAGTCATATTGCCAGTGAAGAACTTCGTTTTGGGGGTCATAAATAAGGGACTAAAGTTATTTTTAATCCCATGTAAGCTAAGCGAGAATATTTCTTTTTTAACAAAACAAAAATATTGATCATTAATTCACAAAAGTTTATATTCTGCGTTCTTAGTAGATTCTAGGACGATTTAATTATGACATTCCTCTATTTGTCTGTCTGTTGAAAGCATGATATGGTTCGAATGAAGTATACATTATAGGTAAGGTTTATTTGATATTGAAAATGGGCAATATGGGTCGATGTTTTCGCATATCCCTCATACAAGGGACCCTTTTGATAAAATGTTTTAACTGGTTTAAAAATACCAGTATTTTTTGTTTAGCACATAAACAAGTCTTAAGTGTCTTGAATCTCTTTACCAAATTGTTTGAGCATTTCTAAGCTAGTACCACATTACTAGCTCAGAAATGTGACATAAAGAAGTTATGTAAGAACAAAACTCTTTCGATAAAATTTTATGGAGATAGGTCAGTTATCAATCCTACATAACTTTAAAAAATAAATTTACCGGTCATCACAGTCTTAAAAATACGAGTACAGTGATTAAATTCAACATAAATAAATTTTAGACGAATCAACATCCACATCAATCTATCAAATTTTATGATAACCAGTCCATAACTAACCCTACAATAGTTATAAACCCATGAGTATAGGTCCATAACTGACTGAACCCTTTTATAAAAAACTATTTACGGTTTTAAAAATTGGAAAAAATGATGCCCCAGCAGAAAAAAGAACTTCCAAAGAAGCGAAAAAGAAGGAGTTTAAGTAAGAAATTATTCCATTAAGATTTTAATACAGGTTTGTCGTAGAAGGGATGTCTTTTTCATTTAATTCAAAATTGACTATCTGAAGTCATTCTCAAGGTGAAGTTGTGAAATTGTGCTATTATATAGTACAACTAATTTAACTTAAATAATATTAACATAATTAAATAAATTACACGCATTTATCCTTTAATTTTAATTTTAACCAAATTTGGATTCTTTTGCTTCTTGGGAAGTCAAGAAACATCACTTCGACAGAAGGTAAAAAAATTATTAGTTATTCTTTAAAGTCATTTTGTTGTACTTCCATCATTCATTCCATTAAATCATAAATATCATTTTTATACCCTTTACTTTCGTGAGAAGGGTATATATAAGTTTGTCATTCCGTTTGTAATTTCTATAATATAATTTTCCGACCCTATAAAGTATATATATTCTTGATCCTTATAGATAGCGGAGTCGATTAAGCCATGTCCGTCTGTCTGTCTGTCTGTCTGTCTGTTGAAATCAGTTTTTAGAGGACCCCAGATATCGGCGATGTCTGAATCTTCAATAATTCTATTAGACATGCTTTCGAGAAGATCGCTATTTAAAATCAGCAAAATCGGTCGGTAAATAACGGAGATATGAGCAAAAATCCGAGACAACCTCTGAAAATTTCATCAAAAAATTGTTGAAAAAGCAACAAAAACACTGTACATAGAAAAAGATGTACACGTGTGTGTGTAGATGTATTTGGTTTTATTCAGCTGTGTATTTTTTTGTATGTTTGGAATTCAAACATACAAAGTATACACAGCAAAAAAATATGATTTGCATTTTTTGTTAAAATAAAATAATTTTCCCTTTTGTTTTGCAAATATATTTTTGATGAATAGAAAAAAGTATTTAAAACGTTTTCAATTATATGAGAGTAGATTGTGAGTTATTGTACAATAATTTTTATGCGAATAATGTAAGTTTGAAATTTAAAACTAACACAAATTTTTTCCAAGTGCTTTTTAAAACAATTTTTTAACGATAAACAAAAACAAAATCTACGTCTCGTCAATGTTTACCAGCAATGAATCAGAGGTCGAAGTCGACCGGCCTCGAGTCGGAGCTTAGCCGCCGCCGAACTATATTTAGTTGCTTGAGCCGCCGCCGAAACATTCGGCTTAAACCGACTCAAATTTTTTTAATGTTTTTATTAACTAGACTGTAAGATCAATTATGTTTAAAATACACTATGGTGAAGGGTATATAAGATTCGGCACAGTCGAATATAGCACTCTTACTTGTTTTTTCTTAAGAAAGCATTTCTTTTCGGCAGTGATTAACTTACGTGCAGACAAAAAACAAACTTCAACACGATTGCTACAACTATACTATTTGAACTTTAACAATATATTGTCAATATTGTTATTACAATATTTTAGTTACTGTAAACATTTTTATGTTTATCGCAATTATAAATTTGAGTATGATTCACTGAAACATAGTAAGTATCATCTTATTGATTCAGCAATTATATATGAAACAATATGATGATAAATATAAAAATATTACGATGGAATTCCAACTGTATTTAATTGTATTTTAAAGTTGTAACCATAATATGTTTAGACTACAATCATAAATTTAACCACAAGCATGCTGTAATAAGTTCTTTAAATCTATAATATAAAAACTAAATTCGAAATCATTAAAACTTAAACAAAAATCACTTAATATTCATTTTTCAAATGGAAAACTTTTTCACACTTAACAATTAACATTAAATTGTAATTTTTTGTTTAGTTTTCTTTATTTGATTAATTATATTCGTACCTTATAAGGAATTACAAATTTGATACATGTGAATAATTTTATTTATTTCAATTATA
The DNA here is from genome assembly GCF_022045245.1 of Lucilia cuprina. Taxonomy (NCBI): domain Eukaryota; kingdom Metazoa; phylum Arthropoda; class Insecta; order Diptera; family Calliphoridae; genus Lucilia; species Lucilia cuprina. The sequence continues at coordinate 20,597,408 of NC_060952.1, forward strand.
GCTCCATGCATGCGAGAATATTTCACTGCAAATTTTTAAATATATTATTGTTAATTAAATATTAAATTTTATTTATAACAATTTCACTAATGGCGTATTAATAAAATTAATTCATAACGATGATGAAATATTTACAATAATAACAAATGTGTTTTTGTATGTACTTTGAGCTAATTAATTAAATACATACGTATTGAAAGGTTAACAATTGATTTTTAGTTATTTTAGGAGATTAATGAGAAAAGCAAACCTATTTTTACAATTGATGGATCTTGAAAAATTACACTCAGGAAGATAATATGTCTTAATAACAATTTAAACAAAAAGTTTTATCAGTTATTGCTAACAGCAGCAATTGCAAATCTTAAAATTCAATATACTGGGGAATGTATATTATTACATTTCTTGTTTATTTCCATTAATACTCTTATTTAATTTTCTAGTTATTTCCCTTCTTTTAATAATAACTTAATAATTAATAATCGCATCCATACAAAATCTCCTTGTGATTTAAATTAAAAAATAATAATTGTTTATTTCAATAATTATTTACTTTCTAAAACTCATGCTAAAAAAATCAAAAAGAAAAAAGAATGACTGTTTATATATTTTTTAACGCAATAATAATTATAATTTCCCGGGAATTTTAATTGCAAAAAAAAAGGCATCAACAACAATAAAAAACAATGATAATGTAAAAAATTTTAATTTTGTAATTTCAAAAACAAATGAACTAAGTGAAAAGTTTCTATAAAAGATTGTAGTGCATAAAAAAATCATAAAGAAACTACTGCGAAGGTAGCGAAAAATTAACTGTCAATTAGGAAAAAAACTTAAAACAATTATTGTTTGTCGGCTAAAATAAAAAAGTGAATAATAATTACAATACAAAACTTATAGTAAATTGCAATAATATTTAAATTATATATTTATGAATACTTTTGTTAAGTTTATGCTAAATAACGGGAAAAGTGCACAATCAGTTTGCATTTCAATGAAGACGCTTGCATTTGAAATCTTTTTTAATTTTTATCTTTTTTTTAAGCAGAGGAGAAAAAAGTTTATTTGTAGACAAGTGGAAATATTTTCCGATTTTACAGCTCAAATTTCAAGTAAAAATAGAGAAGACTTAACAGGACGCCAAAATCAGCACAATAGTCGATAGTCTTGACAAGAGACCACACGATAGCTTACACCATAAATATTCAATTCTATGGTTGAGAATATAATCGTTATTTAAATTCAGGCTGTAATCGATTCTATAGCCTACAATCTAGATCTAGGTCTATACTATAGACCAGACTACAGTGTACACTATAGTCCAGACTACAGACTTCAGTAGTTTAGTGGTTAGAGTTCTAATCTGGTAGACCGGAGGTGGTGGGTTCGATTCCCACCTTTGTCACTGGTTAAGGAGCACACAACAGGCCCGATAGAGGCCTAGGTATTTCTTCGGATTTAGTGTATATATGAACATCCTTTCAAACTAACTAACTAACAGTCTAAACTATTGTCCAGATTACGGTCTACACTATAGTCCAGGCTATTACTTACACTATATTTCAGAATAGTCGACACTATAACCCAGACTATATTAAAGTCAATTCTATAGTCCTGACTATTATCCAGACAGACTAGTCAAGACTATAGTTCTGAATATAGTCAAGACTATAGTCCAGAATTTAGTCAAGACTATAGTCCAAACTATAGTCAAGTCTATAGTGAAGACTATAGTCCAAACTATAGTCAATTCTATAGTCAAGACTATAGTCCAAACTATAGTCAAGTCTATAGTCAAGACTATAGTCCAGGCTATAGACCAGACTATAGTCAAGACTATAGTCCAGACTAAAGACCAGACTATAGTCCAGACTATAGTCCAGACTATAGACCAGACTATAGTCCAGACTATAGACCAGACTATAGTCCAGTCTATAGTCAAGACTATAGTCCTGACTATAGTCAAGACTATAGTCCAGGCTATATTCAAGACTATAGTCCAGGCTTTAGTCAAGACTATACTCCAGGCTATAGTCAAGATTATAGTCCAGGCTATAGTCAAGACTATAGTTCAGGCTATAGTTCAGGCTATAGTCAAGGCTATAGTTCAGGCTATAGTCAAGACTATAGTTCAGGCTATAGTAAAGACTATAGTCCAGGCTATAGTCAAGACTATAGTCCAGGCTATAGTCAAGACTTTAATCCAGACTAAAGTCAATACTAAAGTTCAGACTATAGTCAATATTAAAGCCCAGACTAAAGTCGAATCTATATGGACCAAACTATAGTTGATTCAACAGACGATAGTGGAAACTATCGTCCAGTATTGATTCTATAGTTAGACTTTAGTCTAGGCTATAGTCGAGACTTTAACCTATTCTATAGTCAGAAATTTTGTTTTTTGATGTTTTCTTTTTTCCTCATTTCTATATTTTGTATGAAAATTTGTCAGTTTTGGGGATTCGCGCATGCTGTAGTCCTGGCTACAGGCAAAATTCCATACAATAGTAATTGCTATAGTTCAGTTTAGATATATAGTTTGAAGCCTAATAAAAATAATAATAAAAATAATAAAAATATTTTTTTTCTTTTCACACTTTTCATTTTTTTTTAAATCATATTGTAATTATAAAACCCAATGATAATTATTTGTGTAGGTCATGCTTTAAGAAAAAAAAAATAAAAATATATTTAAATAAATAAAAACCGTAATGTAATTAATACTTTGCTAAATGCAACTCAAATCTATTTTTAAGTTAAATTGTAAAAAAAAATCATTGAACGTTATTCTCAAATTATGGGAAATAAATTTCTAACCACAAATCTACAAAGTCATGTATATTTCTTCTACAAATAACTAATAACTTAATTTATTTTATTAATCATTAAAGCAAAACAAAATAGTACCTTTTTCTACACAAAAAGGTACTTTAGTACACATAGACGTAGTTTTAAGACAAAACAAGCTGTGAAACTACAACAAAATTATTATTTCAAGTTCAATGAAATCTCACGTTTATTTTTTTGTTTTTATTTTACTAACATATTTACAATTTACAATAACATATTTACAACAAATACCGTTAATATTATCTCATTGCAATATTAAAAACATGTTGCATATTAGAGTGAATAGCTTAGACATTCGTGATAATTTAATTTTCTTCGAAACATTTTGATAAATATTTATTATATATTTAAATACGCCAATGCATCTTTAAGGTTAGTAAGTTGTGGGTGTTGCTCTCAGTTTTGCCATTTGGCTATTTTGCAATAACTGAAATCCCCATGAGAGCAAACTGATGTTAACAAGCACATCTTTGAAATCATGTTTATTTTTTCCCACAAACTTAATAACAAGGATATAATTTTTACTCACTTTCGAATACAGTAATACAGATTAATATCGCAAAAGTTCACTCTGCCAAAGATTTATACAAACGAGTTTCTTATCTCAAATACATGCGATCACTTTCCACAAAGGGGCAGTAATTAGCTAGTTTAAAAGGATAAAGAATACGAAGAAATACACCTAGGCCTATATTGGTTCTGTTGTGCTCTTCCTTACCAGTACCTAAGGTGGAAATGGGACCCACCACCTACGTTCTAACTAACCACTGACCTTCCTAAGAGATATTAACAACTCTAACTCGTAATTATGAGCCAATCCTTAAAAATAATGAGGTAACTTAAGCCCCTCCTTATAAATGATGATTACATTTATTCTTACTTTAAAAATTGATTTTTATACCCTACACCTCTTTTTTGGGGGTAGGGTATATTGGGTTTGTGCTGATGTTTATAACGCACAATAATATACTAATCGGAATTCTGAATCGTTTTCTGAGTCCATTTAGCTATGTCCGTCCGCCGACCTTGTAATCAAACTACAGGTCGCAATTTTGAAGATAATTTAATAAAATTTGGTATACGATCTTCTTTTTTCCCGGACCTATTGAAACTGGTTAAGTTCGATCTATTATTTTACCTAGCCCCCATACAACTGAACCCCCGTATATGACTTGTAAACCTTGTAATCAAGCTACTGGTCGCAACTTTGGAGATAATTCAGTGACTTCTATGGCAACGTAAATGAAGCCCATTGTTAACAATGGTTAACATCGATCCATTATTGTATGACCAATATTTTTAATTCTATGACCAATATTTTTAATTTCTTCGCATTCCTTGCTATAATCAGGACCTAAATTGTCACTCTTTGCTGTTGCATGGTCAAAAAATAATTCTTAAATGCATCTAAATTATAGATCTCAGATTAGAAATTCAATGGAATAATTAAAACAAAAAAATATAAGGAAAATAACAGATAAGGGATTTTGAATGTGGATTCAGTGTATGGAGAAGTTAAAAGCTTACTTTTTGTAAGCTTTTAACTTTGTTTTTCGTAGATGGATCTGTATAATACAGTTTTAACGTTTTGAAATTAAGTTAATCTTCTATTGATCCCTTAGGGACAATCTTTAGGTGAAGGATTAGGGATTAAATTAAAATTAATCTTCGAATGCTCGAACAGCTAATTTTATTTGCTATTTTAAGCGACCAATGGAGGTGGTTTAAACTTGAGCATGAAATGCAAAAGTGTAAACAGCTGATGCCAAAAAAATGAATACAATTTTTTATTAAAATAAACATTAAAATGTTTGATTGCCTTCAAAATATGTTTTTCTTTTAAGTTTTTAATAATTTTCATATTACATTTACAATTGACTTCTTCTTTTCTTTTTTTTTGCAAAACATGCATTATTTTGATAACAAACAGTGACGTTTTCTGTTGTTTTGTATGGCAACACTGCAAAGTTTAATCTTTTACTCAAAAACATCAAAGGGGATTAACATCATAATCAATTTACTTTTTGGATTAACTAATCTGATTATTAATTGGCATTTGATTGCCAGCACAAAAGTCCGCTCTTAAAATCTTATGTTTTCTATCATCACTGTGTGAAAAATGCAATTTTATGTTAAAGGGCAAAAATTGAAGCATGGATGCGAATAAGGGCGTAAAGACCACCTTTTCAAAATCGCGTTTTTTCGCATAATTATATTAAACTAACCTTTTTACATCTATTCATAAAAATATATATTGAAAAATATAAATTTTTCGCTAAAATAGATAGTTTTAAAAGCACGATTTTTAAATACTATTTATTTTTTTGGGTAAAAAATATTAGCAATTTAATGTATTTTTCTGTAAAAAATCGTATAAATTTTAATTCTAATTGCACCAAATTTGCAGAATGGTTGGAAAACATTTCAAATTTATTAATTTTTTAATTATATTGCAAAAAAGATTATTATTGAATGAATTATTTAAGTATGAAAGTGTGGACAAGAAGAAGGGCGTATATCCATAACTATAGTTATATTTTAAAAAATTATTATATCTTGTTATTTTCGGATTATTTTAGTTAAAGAGGTCCTATTCAATTTGATAATGAACTAAGATAATAATGTGGTTTTTGACAATAACGCAATAAGGTGCGATTTAAAGATTTTTCTAAGAAAGATTTTTCTAAGTACAATTTTTACTATGCTATTGTTATTATACTATTTTTATATACATATTACTATAATTGATTGATTAATATACCAAAAAATCTGAAAACCACTTATAGCAAACAATTTTTTAAATATATAGAAAAATTTAACTGTCCTTACACCCTTTGAATACTTTTAAGCCAGAACGAATATAAAAATAACATTTATTTATATATACTTTCAACTAAAATATATGGATATATGCCCTTATTCCATTTTAGCAAAATTTCAAGTATTAATTTTGGCAAGTTGTGACTCGAATTTTTTACTGAGTTTTAGCACAGGGATAGATGTGAGTTATATTTATGCATATATGTGTAAAAAGTAGGAAAAAATGCCGATTTTAAAGTTTTATGATGTTTTTATCGTCTCCTGTAAAATTTCCCAAATGGTTTATACGCCCTTATTCGGCTCCATGCTTCAATTGTATATATTTTTTTCTATTAGCATATATTTTTGTTTTAAAAATTAGTTAAAATTAAACACTTAACATGGTAACAATATAAATTGTCATAATAAATTTATTTTGTCTGAAAAATGCCAATTTCGTTTACAATATCGTATTATTATACTTAATTTACCACTTGTCTTAAGCAATTGAAATAAATCTTTTTACACTGTGTTACAAATTGATAGACATTGAATTTATCTGTAATAGAACTTTATTGTTAAAATTTTTTGTGCACAAAATGTGCGCTAAAGAAAGAATTCAAAACTCTACTCTAAATTTTGCGTTCACACAATTTCTTGTTTCACAGTGTCCTAACATGTTTTTTTATAAAAGTAGAACATCAATCTTAACTCTTAAGTATTCTTCTCTAACCAGTTTAATTTTAAATTAAACTTCAAATTCTCTAACAACATTTAAACATTTATCAAAAAACATAAATAAAATCTAAACAATTTTGACATAAATATTTTTGAAATTTTTATTTTTTTAGAAATTTTTGCAAAATTTATTACAACTTGTTTAGAATTAAATAAAAATGTAATTTCACTTTTTTTTTTTGCTGTAATGTTTGTATGAAATTTATGAAAGTCAGCATATTTGGCAGGCAGACAAGAGTGCAGAAAATACAAATACTTTCATTTCTATTATATTTCTATATATTTATTTTTATTTGTATATATTCTCATTTTATTTTCTCATTTGAAAAAGAAATTGCAATATTTTGAAGTTTACTTCTTCTGTTTTTTTCTACAATAATAGTAATAAAATGTATTTATACTGGTTTAAGAAAGTATAAATTTACAATTACATTTTTATTGTTGCTCGGACAATATAAGTGTTTTAAACACACCACCACTCACTATTTAGTCACTTGTAGTATTTTGGGTTTTAGTTAAATTAAGTACTTTATAGTTGTATACATAGTTTACATGTTGCAGTAGCTTTAGTTTGTCGAGTTTTTATTCATATAGCACAAGTCATAAATTACTTATATGGACTTGACTCCTCATTTTCGTATCTTTGTCTACAACAGTATTATTTGTAATCATATGTCGGAATACTGTAATTTAGATTTTGTTCAAATCAAACAAAAAATTACCATAATATAATTGTTTTAAACATGAAAACTGTTAGATTTTTAACGAGGGTGGTGTAAATTGGGGATTAAAGAAATTTCAAGTCATTTTCTGAAGTCGAGTTTGTATGGGGTCAGTTGTATGAGGGCTATGAGAACGAATGGACCGATTTTAACCATATAGTCATTCGATCAAAAGAAGAGTATGTTCAACATTTAATATTTAATCAAATTATCTTGAAAAATGCTACCTGTAGCCTGCGCGCCTGCTTTACATGGACACACTGACAGACAGACGGATGGACATTGCTAAATCGACGCAGAATTCTGATAAGAATTTTATTTTATTTAAAAGTGATCATACTAAAATATATCCTTTACATTGAAAATTTATAGAAAATTTTCTTTAATATCGAAATTTTATCTTTAGGTGAGTCAAGAGACTAATACATATACAAGTTAATAGACTAGTCCGAGAAATTAGTCCTTAAACTTGTAGATTAGTCAATAGACTAATCTATAAACTAGTTCATTGATTAATCAATAGACTAATCTATAGAATAGTATATTGACTAGCCTATGGACTATTATATTCACTAGTCCATAGATAAGTCTATTAACTAATCTATAGATTAGTCAATAGACTATTTACTAGTCGTTTGACAAGTCTATTGACTAGTCAATGAACTAGTCTATGGACTATTCTATTCATTAGTCCATAGATTAGTCTATTGACTAATCTACAATACATATACAAGTTAATAGACTAGTCCAAAAAATTAGTCCTTAAACTTGTAGATTAGTCAATAGACTAATCTATAAACTAGTTCATTGACTAGTCAATAGATTAATCTATAGAGTAGTATATTGACTAGTCTATGGACTAGTCTATTCATAGTCCATAGATTAGTCTATTGTCTAATCTATAAATTAGTCAATAGCCTATTTACTAGTCTTTTGACTAGTCAATGAACTAGTATATAGATAAGTCTATTGATTTGTCTCTCGACTAGTCCATTATTTAGTCTATTGACTAGACTATTGAATAATCTATGACTAGTGCATTGACAAGTCTATTGACTAGTCTATGGTTACAGATTAGTCTATTAGTCTATTAACTAGTCTATAGACTAGTCTATTTGACAATCTATGTTCTAGTCTACCCACTAGTCAATGAACTGGTCTAATGACTTGTTTATGGACTGGTATATCGACTAATCTATGGACTAGTCTATTCACTAGTCTGTTGACTTGCTATAGATTAGTCTGTTGACTAGTATATAGATTAGTCTTTAGATTAGTCCATAGATAAGTCTATTGACTTGTCAATGAACTAGTCTATTGACTCATCTATAGACAAGTATATTGACTAGTTTATTGCCTAGCCTATGGACTTGCCAATGAACTAGTCTATTGACTCATCTATAGACAAGTATATTGACTAGTTTATTGCCTAGTCTATGGACTAGTCTATTGACAAATCTAAAAATCCATGATCTATAGCTTAGTCTATTGACTAGTGCATTGACAAGTCTATTGACTAGTCTATGGTTACAGATTAGTCTATTAACTAATCTATTGACTAGTCAATGAACTGGTCTATAGATTAGTCTATAGATTAGAACTATAAATTATTTAAATTTTTTTTTATATTTGGCCCTCGTTTTCTCTTTAACCTATGTACATTTATTTTATATATTTAGTATTCTAGGCAAAAAAATAAGTAACCTTTAGCAACTCTTTAATTTATTCTTTCATAAAAGATTTTTTATTTGAACTCTAATTTCAAATAATTAAATAAGTAAGTGAGTAGGTAAGCAGTGTGTCTTTGAGAAAATGATTTTATATTAATGATAATTTTTGTAATATTTTTTTATTTATAGACTCGTATTCGAAACACTCCTTATTTTGAAGATCTTTTTAAAATGATAATATTTAATGGTAATAATAAAAATGTTTGAGTTTAGATGTTTAAAAATATATACTAGGAAATGTTTGAATGTTGTTTTACATTTGAAATAACAACAACAACAAAACTATCATCATGTAGTTGTGGTTTTAATATACGATACATTCACATGTATTGCAACAATTTCTCATGGCTAAATGTCGGAAGTTGGAAGAGTTAATAAAAATAAAAAAAGTAGAAAAAGAAATCAAAAAGTGCAAATATATTTGAAATTACAAGCAAATTATTTATTTAAAAATTGAAGAAGTAATGGCGGGAAAGTTAAAAAACCACTAAAATAAAGACAATTTTATAAACCTTTTTTTTTAACCTAAGCAATCAATTTAAATTTGATTTTTTTATTTTTTAATTATAAACTTAAATTCCAAATAAATTACAATATAAGCCTTTATTGCTTATTCATTAAAACTTTTTTATTTTACACTACTATAACTGAGAACTTCCCTTATTTATATTTCAAAGGAAAGAAAAACAAACATATAAGTAAATTACCAGCAATTTTTTAAACACCCAGGCCCTTTATCATATTTAAGGAGTGTGTGTAATTGAAATTAAAACCATTTATATGTGTTTCACACAAGCCATATTATTAACTCGCAATTACTATTTGTAGAGTTTTATTAAAAACTCATTTAATTTGTGTAATTTAATAACAAACCCTCAATACCGCTACGTTAAGGCCTTTATTGGGCGCTGAACTTCAACAGTTTTTTTTTTAGATACAACGATAGAGATAAGATACAAATGAGACTCTGTATATGTGATATGTCGTCATTTTATTTGTGTTAAAATTATAAAAATAAATAAATAGATTTCATAATTGCAAGCGCCTTTAGAAATAATTTTGAATTTTAATTAGTTAATTTTATTTATTAAGCGAACATTTTTTTAACAAATGATTAGATTAGACCACCCCAAGAAAAAAAGGCTTGACTTTAATTAAGTGACATTATCAAAATTTTGTTAAACGTTTGAAATAATTATATGAGATAAAGTTATAGAGTGAAGATTAAATATATAAAAATTAAATCATTTCATTACTTAGCAAATAATTCAAATATTTCTTCGAATTCAGCTGGATCTTACATATATTCTTAAACATATTTCTATTATCTTGACTACTCTATGCCCTATGCCCAGACTAATCTATGAACTGGTCTATGAATTAACTGACTAGTCTATTGACTGCTTATGTACTAGTATATTGTCTAGGTTTTGGACTAGTCTATTGACTGTTTTATGTACTAATCTATTGATTAGTATATGGACTAGTATACTGGCTGTTCTATTGACTAGTTTATTAACTAATTTATAGTCTATGGACCAGTATATGAAATATTGTGTTCACTAGTTTAATGACTAGTCATTGACTAGTATATGAACTAGTCTATTGATTAGTCTATGGGCTAGTCTATTGACTAGTTTAATGAATAATCTATGGATTAGTATATGAGTAGTCTACAGACTATTCCATTGATAAGTCTATGGACTAGCCTTTTGACTGTTTTAATGACTAGTCTGTGAACTAATCTATGGACCAGTCTATTGACTGGTTAAATTTCTTGCCTATGGACATGTCTACTGATTAATCTATGGACTAATCTATTGAATAATATATGAACTATGGGCTAGTCTTGTTTAATGAATTGTCTATGGACTAGTCTATTGACTGGTTTAATGACTAGTCTATGAACTAATCTATGGTCTAGTCTATAAAACAGTCTATTGACTTGGACATGTCTATTGACTAATCTATTGAATAATATATGAACTATGGGCTAGTCTATTGACTAGTTTATTGAATAATCTATTGATCTGGCTATTCCACTGATTAGACTATGGACTGGTCACTTGACTGGTATAATGACTAGTTTATGAACTAATCTATGGACTAGTCTATGAAGCAGTCTATTGACTGGTCTATAGACAAATCTATTGACCAGCGTATGGACTCGTTGAATAGTTTAATATATAGTTTAATATATGGACTACTCTATTGATTAGTTTATGGACTAGTTTAATGACTACTCTATAGGCCAGTTTTGTTTTTGTCTATGGAATAGGCTATTGACTAGTTTAATGATTAGTCTATCGACTAGTAAGTTGAGTAATCTATGGAATAGTATGTTGGCTAGTTCATTGGCCAGTCTGTTGAATAGTCTATGGACTAATCTTTAGACTACTCTATGGATGAAAAAAGGGTCTACTCTGTGGACTAGTTTATAGACTAGTCTAGGAACTAATGTATTGACTAGTACATGAACTAGGCTATGACGTGGGATACTGCGAAATTGTACGATATTCAAAAAAAGTATAATTGTTCTTAATTTTCTTTGTCTGATTCGAGTTTTAAAAATACTTTTACAGATTTTCTGTTCTCTTTTTAACGATCACTGATTCAAATGTTCTCCTTTACTCTTCTAAGCAAGTTAAGATTCACTTTTTCGTTTAGTAAACCTTTAAATAAATGACAGTCTGAGTATAACTTAATCAAAATCGTTTTTTGTTTCATTAATATTAAAATTCATGAGTTTCTTTTTGTGCTGTTTCTTACTATTGTTAACAATATAAGTTAACAACCACGTTTTGGCAAATTTTGAGGGCTAAATTAAAACAAACACAACGCGGCATGCAGGTTTAAATGCAAATTTTTTTGTCTTTGGCTACCGCTTCTAATAAATTTAAATAAATCTTTACAAAAAAAATATGTTATTTAAATTTTTTCGGAGATGAGAAAACAAAGTCTCGTGATAAAATTTGTTAATCACTTTGAACTATATCTGTTCAATATTTTTAAGTATTATGCAGCGTTAAATGTCTATCATTTAACAGATGCTTAATGTCTTTCCCATATATCATTAGAGTTTTGATTTTGTGTTTTATAAAACAAAGATATATATTCCGTAATGAATTAATTAATTATTTTTTGTTGTAGTTTATTTTTTTTTTTTTTAAACCGGTATCACAAAACAAAAAATAAATTCATTGACATTGTCCGATTAAAATTTAGCTTTTAATAGATATGGTTTAAAATAAATATTTTATAAAATTTCCTTAAAAAACGATATTTTCACTGCATGAGTTTAATATAAATGTTAAACGATCAGTTTAAGAACGAGTTTCTGATATGCTGTGTAAATCTGTTATTATAGTTTGTTATTTACTCTCTGTTAACTTCAATCAATTGATTAGTAATGCTTTAACTGTCTTATTCATTACAAATTTACAAAAGATTTATAAAACAATTTATGTATATATTTTTAATAAACCTTTTATAAATTATTGTGAATAAGGCCATAAGATTTAAAATTATTTATTAATTTTTAATTGCTTTAAATTTTGGCTAGATCTTTGTTGAAAGAACAATACAAATTAAGTGGTTTTGCTTTAACTATTATTTATCGGTTGTGGGAATTTCTCCTTCAATTTTTTTTATAACATGTTTGTCTTGCCTTTAAAGCAAATTTATATTTAAATTTCTATATTAAAAATAGAATATTACCACAGTGATTTGTACGTATTTGGTAGTTCTTTATATTTTTATTTTATTATTTTTCTTTTTTAATGATCATGTTAACGGCACGCAAACTTAGAGATCAAAGATCATATTTTTTTGTTAAGAATTTTAACCTTTTTTTTGGAAAAGTTCCTGTCATAAATAAATTCTTTTTATGACTGTAACATGTTGGAATTAATGAGTTGTTGTAGTTTTTTTTCCTTAAGTGCGAAAATTTATATAATTTTAAGCCTTTGTGATTTTTATGTTTTTTTTTTTTTGATGATGAGAAATTAAATTTGTATACAAAATGCAATAAAAATATTGTTCCGAAATAAAAATTTTATTCTATTTTGTTAGATCAAAAGAGGTCCGCAAATCTTGTTTATAAATGGAAAATAAATACGATTTTTGTAACGATGTGAAAGAAAATATATATGAAGAAAATAATTAAACTAAGAGTATCTAGAGTTTTTTTACATACATACGTAGAGGGGGAAAAGACGTTTTCAAATTACACCGTTCGACAAAAAGAGAAAAAATCGTTAGACAAGAAACGAATGATATATGTCTGATGCTATAAATTAAAGGGAAAACATTTGCGTTCTTAGATTTTCATTTCGTGATTTTGTGTCCTTTCAAAAGGACTCAAAAGTTTTAAAAAAGTACATTTTTCAAAAAATATTTTTAAAATACTTTTACTAATCAAACAATGTCAAATTTGGTGTCAAGCCAACAAGAAGAGTTGGGAAATATTTAGTATTATTTTTATTTTATACCGTTAGGATGAAAATCTGTCAAAAATTTGTTCAAAATACTTATCCTTAAAATTTTCAATATTATTTTTTCAAAAAAATATTGAATTTTTTTTATACATCATTTGATCCTGACAGAATAGACTAAAAATAACACAAAATTTTTTAAAACTTTTTTTGTTAGCTTGACATCAAATTTGGCATTATTTGATCAGTAGAAGTATTTTAAAATATTTTTTGAAAAATGTACTTCTTACAACTTTACAGTCCTTTAAAAAGTATACAGAATCACAAAATGAAAAACTAACAAAGCAGTTGTTCTCAATTAAGTTTATAGTTTCAGATGTATATCATCCGGTTCGTGTCTAATTTTTTTGAGTGTCGGCGGAGCCAAATTGACATCAAAATTTTTATAATTTTTCAATAACTTATGTTGTTAAACTGTGTACGTATAGTTGTCAAATCAACTATAATAATATAAAAATATCCGACGTTATCAAACCAACAAAAAATAATAATGTGTTGCCAAAGTCGTCAAACAGAAGAGATGTTTTGCGAAATGGCAACAATGCGTTGTTGCAATGACTACGATGTGTTGTCAAAATTGTAACTGTGGTTGTAAAAATGATAACTGGGTGTTATTTAAATTTTAAACACATCTGTGACTAAGTGTTAACAGACATGGTAAGCTCACTTTTAATAATGGATTGTATTAATTTCGGTATTTTTCCTCTGTGTACATATAAAATTCCTTAAAATCTCATGCCTGCCTAATTAACAGCCATAAATAATTTTTTTTTGTTTGTGATATCAATTGCATTAGGGAAAAATTTAAATTAAAACAATTTACAAAATACGCAGTTACTTATATTGATTTTAAACTACGTCAATGTTTTATTGTAAAAAAAAATATTTTTGTGAAAATAAAGTAAAGTATGTGCGTGTGTGTGTGTAATTTGTTTACTTTGCTGCTAATTAAGCTAATAATTTAAATATTTTAAAAATACTCTTTATAATATTTATTTTCCTCGTATTCGTTCCTTTTCTTTTTGATAATTATCAAGTGCGAGTGTGTAAAATAATGAATTAATGTTGTTCAAATTTAAAAACAGCTTAATTAGGTTTTAATCTCCATCTAAAGATACATATTTTATAATTTGTTTTTGTAGTTTATTTTAAAAATAACTACCTTTAAATACCGTTAAGTTGTTAATATTGTTAAATAATTAAACAAATACTGTTTAAACGCACAGTTAAATATGTACCTATGTATGTGTATACATATATACGTAAGCACGAGTATGAAAATACTCTCATGAGGATGTTTGCACAATGGGTAAAAATAATAAAAATCATGTGAGTAGTTAATTATAAATTGTTGAAAAACAAAGATATGATACGAATTTTTATTTTACATACAAACATTTATGAATTTTAAATTGCCAAATTCAAGCTAGATATGGTAAGAACCACATCAGAATCACGACTCGACCGCGTACGAGAGAAAGCGAAGGTACTTATCGGTGACTGAAGGGTATCCATCTTTTTTGATTTACTGGAGCACCGTCACAACGTGCTGTGAATTTCACGGTTTTATCGATTCTATAATGGAATGTGTTCCTCTGAAATTAGTGAACTCATTTCCGATATCCGTATATTTTAACGCAGCACATGACTGTCATAAAGAACATACCCATTTGAGGTCGATTGGGTAGTGAACCGCACAATATTTTACAAGAAAAATTCATTCTTCAGCCGCACTGTTTGTACAATGGGCAAGATTCCTGCAGAAGTACTCCCCGTCACTTTTGATGTAAAAATTTTTAAGTCAAATTTCTATAAACACTATTTCCTCTATCTTCCCACCCACAACCTGTTCTCCAGTCAAATGCACTGCATGAGTAGAGGTCATCCCCTGAGTGCTGGTCCAAAAAAAAAACTTAGATGTTTCTTAGATTCTTTAAAAAATTTTAATATTTATTGACAGATTTTTTCATAAATATTCTAATACTCCCTCCACTGTGCATATTTTTATCTTTCTACACTTCTTGCTTAAAGAAAAAAATACATAAAAACACTGAAACTGAAAAAAAACCAATAAAGTCTTTAAATGTTCTGTAAATAAAAATAAACAAAAATAAATATTTAAACAACAAAAAACAACTGTTTACGAACAAACGAAAAATTCACTAAATAACTTCAGTGGAGAAAGAAAACAAGCTCAAGCTACAAAATCGCACAAGAGCAGATATGAAAAAATAAAACAGATGAAATTAAATAAACTGCAAATGAAGAAATAGGAATGTTAAAACACTTGTGTATGGTTTTTCTTTTCAAGACTAATTTGTCTATGAAAATATTTCAATTACTGTTTTTTTTCCTTCTAATATCTATAAATGTATCTTAGTATCTCAATAACTTAATATTTCAATATTAAAAAAAAAAAACAAAATTAAATTTTAGAACAAAAAAGACAATTTTACCTACATGTATACATAAAATATAGAACTCATAATAATTATTACTTTTTGTTAAGAAAAAAAACATTAATTTTATTAGATGTTATTGTTATCACCTGACTTGAAAAGAAACCAGAGTAAATAAAAATTGTATTAAATTTATTTTAGCTCCATAACAGTCGGATAGATAAAACATCTTTGCTTAAGAACATTTAATAGATGTTTAACACATAATTTTTTTTGTATTCAACATCATAAAAGATCGGGGGTATGTTGTGTTGATCAAAACGTTTAGCTTAAATTCTTAATTATTAAGAAATCATGGTAAAAAATTGCTCATGTAAGTTTTATGTACTCAAAAATGTTTGACGAACATCGGTTCATATATCATACCGTCTGACACTCAAAATTAAACTCGAACGTCCTTTCAAAATTAATCTGTGAGGATTAAAAGATGTATAAAAAAAATATTGAAAATTTTTAGGTTTTAACTATAAGAATTTTGAAAGAAATTTTTGACAGATTTTCATCATAACAGTATAAAATAAAAATAATACAAAGTATTTTCCAACTCTCCTTGTTGGCTTGACACCAAATTTGACATTGTTTGCTTAGTAAAAGTATTTTAAAATATTTTTTGAAAATGTTTACTTTTTAAAACTTTAAAGTTCTTTTAAAAGGACATAGGATCACGAAATGAAAAACTAAAAACGCAGATTTTTTCCTCTAAATTTATAGCATCGGACGTAACAAATGATGAAATTCAGCATGAAAACGTTTTAAAAACAAAATTTTCTGAAAATCGACCGATAATTGATCATCCTCAACATATGATGAAATTTTGCATGAAAACTTTTCAAAAACCTAAGTTTTCTGAAAATCGAATCATAATAGTTCGACGATACCATTTAAGTGTCGAGGATCCCTTTAAAGTAACGAAAATCATATCAAAAGCTAATAATCGACATCGATAACAATCCAGTGAAATATATTAAAATTTTGGAAGGAGTACTTGGTAATAATAAAAAAATCATTTTTTTTTTCGGAATAGTATTTGTAGTCAATGGTCTATAGCTTACTTCTGATAAGGAATTAGTTAGTGGTTTTAATCCTAATTGATATTTAACTCATTGACCCTTACTCAAAAAATAATGATTCTACCTCGTTAAATTCCAGAAATATGGTCCGAATATAAAAAATTTATTAATAATAATTAAAAATGTTGTTGATATAATAAAACTATATTATTTTTTTGTTATAACAATGTCAAAGTATTTAAAAAGAATATATTATACACCGATTTGTAATGAAAGATATATTGAAAAAAATAACTCTACATGATCGCTATAGACATCATTTGCATCTACGAACGACCGTGGTTGACGTCTATATCCGTCATTTACGTCAACATGTTTCTAGGTAACATGATTAAATAACTTATTAAATAAGCATTGAATAAGAGAATATATTTATAAACTTATATAAAATATATAAAAGTCTCAACGTCGAATAAATATAAGTAGTTATTCACACAAAATAAGTACTTACACTTTGCTATAATCTTACTTGTCTACTTACTGGGTAAATAAAGGTTTTGCTAGGAAACACTAGCTTTTCGACTGTCTCTTCGTAATCTATCGGTTGACGATTGACTTCCTCGTAGGACAAGTACATGTCAAAATAGCTGGACAGTCAGTGGATAGGGATAATCCTCAGTTAAATATGAAGTTTGGATCTATACGACCAAGCTGCTGAGTATCATATCAAAATTATCTTTAAATTTGAAATTTATGTGTTTCGATGTTCGGTACATCAGATTCGGCATAGCCGCGTAAGTATACAAAAAATCTTATATGTTTTCTACAACTATTATTTTTAAATTTTCTTTTATGATTTCCTATTAAATAAAGATGTTTATGTTATAGTGAATGATATTGAGGTTTTACTGATGTTTGTTTGCCCAAATAGTTTTGTTTTCTTTCTTTTTTAATTTACGAAAGAGTCTGTAGATAATTATGTTTTGAAACTTACATCAATAGAAGAAGTAATTATAGTTGCAAGATATGTAACTGATAACAATTTTTAGTCAGAAATAACATTTCAAACAACATACTTTCTATAAAAACAGAAGTTTGTATTCGAAAAAGGCAATAACACTTTAAATTCTAAATGGCTTTTCTACAAAATTTTAAAATTATATTATTAGGTTAAGTGAGTTGTAAATTGTAGAATTTCATATCTACTCCGAAATATTCCCACAAAAAATAAATACTTAGTAAGTTCGTTTACTCTTAGTCTTTAAACAATCTTAACTATGTTTGCATAATTTGCCTATCATTTAAATAATTTTTTTAAAAGCCTAAATTAATTTAATTACCATAATAAACCTTTTGTTTTTGATCTAATCAATATACATACTTAAAAATAGATCATATTCATCTATCTTCAAACATTAAACAAAACAAACCATAAACAATATTTTAACATTTAAAAGAAATACACAATAAATAACAAACAAAAAATGTTTTATTTTTTTTTGGCGCTCAAGCAACACAAAAGAAAAAAATTGTCTCCGAACATGTTCAGGTTTGAATCATTCATTTCAATTTATAATAAATGACGCCAAAAAAGTGCATCCCAATAATAATATTTATTAGCGGTTTTGACTTGGTTTATAAATAATAATACAAAAAAAAAAAAAAAAAAATACACAAAACTACATACTAAAAATAAAGACAAATAAAACAAAGAAATAAATAAATACTTGTATAATATTTGAAGCAAAAAAAGCATCATTTGAAAGACAAAACATTTGATTTGATTGAAACATTGGAACCAGTTTGCTTGACACAGTTTGAATATCCAAAAAAATAAAACAAATATAAAATTTATACTAAATCAAATGCTTACACACTTATTCTTACTTTAGTATTTTATTTTCGCTACTTGAAATATTGAAACATTAAAAAAAGAGTTGAATTCGAAACAATACCAAATTAAAAGTTTTAAAAAACAGTCATAATAATATAATGCATTTTTTTTATTTGATGATTTACAAAACCCGGAAATAAATAAGAAATATGATCCAAATAATCTAACTATATCGGCTTATGGTTCACACGTTTTAAGGTTAAGAGTTTAGTAAGTTATTTTTAATTTATGTAGGTCAAGGACATTGTCTTAATATATTAAAAGTAGCTTTTATTATAGAAATAATGACGCAGCTGGCAGTATTTTCTCATCTGTAATATAGCTTAAAATAATCTTAATAAATACCATTTCTTTTTAGCAATGTTCATGTCACGTTTCCTGTCCACTTTAGTTTTAGGCTGGCCACAATGTAAAGACATTAGAATTTTAACTAGTACTACAATTCATTCATGACCTTTGGCATTTTGTACGAAACTTTTCTATTAACTACATTATAACTAACAGTATAACACCCTACACGGTATCCTACACAAGTAAAATAGCATCTTGAAAAGTTCAAAACTATAGACTACATAATAAACTAGACTATAAGCTGGACTATAGACAAGACTATAGACTAGACTATAGACTAGACTATAGACTAGACTATAGACTAGACTATAGACTAGACTATAGACTAGACTATAGACTAGACTATAGACTAGACTATAGACTAGACTATAGACTAGACTATAGACTAGACTATAGACTAGACTATAGACTAGACTATAGACTAGACTATAGACTAGACTATAGACTAGACTATAGACTAGTCTATAGACTAGACTATAGACTATACTATAGACTATACTATAGACTAGTCTATAGACTAGACTATAGACTAGACTATAGACTACAATATAGACTTAGTCTATAGTTAAACGAACTATAATTTACTTCTTTAAAGTAGTTTTTAGAAAATTTTTACCTTAAACTTTTAACATTTAAACAATTATGTTCCCTAAAAAAAGAAATGTTCACTTGAAATTTAAACACCTACATAACATACTCCAACTAAATAAATATAATTTACCTTCAAATTCTATTTCTTACTAAATTTATCTTACAGTCATTGAGTCAAATTATTGTAATATCATGTTGTTTTTGTTATTGCTGTTGTATTACCTAAATAATTGACAGATTTGATTGATTTTTGTGGTTTTAGTTTTATTTCAAAACAAATGAAATCAAACGCAAATAAAAAGGGTTTTTTTCTACAACAGAAATAAAAAAATTTCCATTTTGTATAAATTAAAGTAATTTAAGTAAAATTGTTTTTCTTAACAGAGAAACAAGCTTTAATTGAATGTTATAAAATAT
This sequence comes from Lucilia cuprina, assembly GCF_022045245.1. Taxonomy (NCBI): domain Eukaryota; kingdom Metazoa; phylum Arthropoda; class Insecta; order Diptera; family Calliphoridae; genus Lucilia; species Lucilia cuprina. The sequence goes on from NC_060952.1 coordinate 20,617,462, forward strand.
TAAGTAGTAGTTAAATCTTAATAAGAAATGAGAAAAATTCCAAACAAACAGAAAATATTCCACTTAAATTTCAAATTAAATTCTAACATCAACACGAAAACATTTCGAAACTTTCCTTTACATACAATTAAATTATTAATAGAAAGATTTTTTTTTTGTAGAAATTTAATAATTTATTTGGCTAATAGCTATCATACAGTCAGCAAAAAATTTATTTTTTATAATTATATAAATCTTTATTGTAACTTTCTATTTTCCCTTCCTTGGGGATAGAGTAAAGAATATTTTAATTTTAGAAAAAAATTAGCAAACAAAAAAATTTAAATAATTTTAAATTAAGTTGCAAATTTGTTATTGAGTCAGTGATAGGCATTCATGTGGATTTATTTGTACATGGTTGTAAAGCAAGCGAAAATGAACTGACATATAAACACTGCATTATTAAGAAATTGCTCTAATACTTTTTTCCATTAATTTTTTGTTAAACATTCTCTTTCTGACCACCACTGTTTTGCATTTTATATGAAATTTAAAAATATGCCCATTACGTTTATCAGTTAAATAAATTGTGTTTAAGAAATCATATTCCCATGACTGTTAGTCATGCAATATGCATTTTCTTTTAAATAAAAATTATCTAAAATGTAAGATTGTTTTTTTATTGACAATTTATTTTATTTCATGTCCTTTGAAATGACAATTATTATACAATTTCTAGAAAGTCCTATAAAATCAATACTTAAGCCTGTGGGAAGTTAAAGAGGAAACATCTAAATGTTGAACCTACTAAAGTCGAACAAAGTGGCCAAAATGTCCCAAATAGATCTCTAACTCCAGCAGTTCTTAATTGGTGGAGCAGGAAATTTGTGTGTGGCCTTGGTGCATATTTCATCCAAATCGATTTTAAAAAAGTCAAGAAACTTATACCGAAATTATTGACTATTTGAGAATTATAACATGATTTGCATAAAAATATAATTGACAGTTGATTTTCAATTAATATGTTTTTTTAGTTTTTATTTAAGAAAATTTTTATTTATCACAATTCAATGCCTGTTTAAAACCGGAGTTTACAATTTGTATTAAAGTTTTTATTGATTCAATTAATTTTTTTATTGACTAACTTAAGCACGTCAGTCAATTACATTTTTAAAGATAAATAATTCCTTTAACTTTGTAAGCATTCATAATATCTAGCGATATCATTCACTGTTCCATTTTTAATCAAAAATGATCGATTTACGTCAAAATAAGTCATATCCATAAATGAAGTCATATCCATAAAAAGGCCAGCGGTTTAGTTTTTTTGCGTAAAAGGTTTAAGGTGCGTGTAGGAATATAGAATTTGGTTTTGCAGTTATATTAAACATAATTATGAACTTAAAAGCCCTATTCGGCAGTTCAGTTATATGGGGGCTAGGTGAAATAATGGACCGATATTAACTATTTTCAATAGGCTTTGTCTACGGTATCATGTGCCAAATTTCATTGAGTTATCTCCAAAATTGCGACCTATAGCTTGATTACAAGATTTACAAGCCATATTCGGGGGTTTAGTTGTATGGGGGCTAGGTCAAATAATGGACCGATCTTAATCATTTTCAATAGGCTTCGTCCCTGGGACAATAGAAAATAATGTACCAAATTTCATTAAATTATCTTCATCGACGGAAAGACGGAGGAACGGACATAGCTAAATCAACACCGGAAATGATTCTGAGTCGATTGGTATACCTTAAAGTGGGTATAGGACCAATATTATTGTGCGTTACAAACATTGGCACAAACCCAATATACCCTTCCCACTAAAGTGGTTGTAGGGTATAAAAATGTCGTTAGTAAGTCCAAAAACAAACGTACAATACTTCTGACTATTCCAATAACTGTTTCTAATCAAACTGAGAGGATAGTTAAACGATAACAAAAGTTTTCTGAACTATTTTCTTATTTAATAATCATAAAAAGTAATTCCCATGTTTACTTAAACTGCCTTATTCATAAACATTTGTAAAACGTTTTTAAAACTAATTTTCATACAAAATTCGTCTCATAAACCTTTGATAAATGTATATAAAATTTGTGCCCAAATTTTCTATATGACATACCCGTACATAAAAGATAACACCCATATTTATGATCATTTCCTAAAAATATTTATAATTTTCTAGTTTAATTATTAAGTGACGTCTAAAATAATACTAGAGATGACACACCCCTGGTAACAAATAAAATCTTAATTTATTTAAAATATATATATATATGTATATTCAGTCAACACCCATAATATGTCTTAAATTCAGTTTAAATATATTCTTCATTTCTTCAACGGTGTTTGTAAAAATCATTTATAAAATTCTCTACATGTTTCCTGCTGTTTATAATATGAAAAAAGGATTTTCATTAAATTTATTAATTTTTCATTTTACACTAAGTAAATACATGTGAAATATAAAACAACAAAATTGAAAAGGTCTGTTGTTTAAGGAGTAAAAAAAAAAAATAATTTTTCAATTTTTTATTGCAAAAAACACGTCATAAATGAAGTCGTTTGATTGTAGTTTCTTGCAGAGAGAGGTTTTTCTTTTCCGTTATATAATTTATCATGTCCGTTGTCGTAACATGTATGTATGTAGTAGTTGCTGCAATACAGGAGCAACGATTCACGGCTATAGGTGTGTTCTTAATGAATCAAGGCTATTTTGTTATTATTATTTTTTTTAAATAATAAAAAATATAAATTTCTTTCCTTTACGTATGTAGACATAATTTTTTTTCTTTGTATTTTATGGTTATTTATTATTATTTTTGTATTATTATTGCTGTCATCGTCTTGTGCTACATTGAAATGATGTACCTGTTGTTGTTTTTTTTTCTGGCTTGTTAAAAGGTTTTAATTTACCGTTTTTTTCGGTTTTTAATGCCAATGTCAAGAGTTGTGTTGTTAAGACACAAAAAACTACTTAAAAGGTTTGCTTAGCTTTTTTCCTTCCTTTATTGTTTTTTATTAGAATTTTAGTTTAGAGGTAATAATTTCTAAAATTCACATTTCACATTTTTTTATTATTATTTGAAGAACTATCAACGTTAGCAACAAATACATATGTATTGTGTTTAGCAACTCCACCCATATTGTTAGTCTGACTGATTTACAACTGCGATTAAAATCGTAGACAAATATCTGAAAATAAAACCATCAGCAGGTTTTTGTGTAGATGATTTAGATTTGATTAAATTTTTATATACATAGTTTTTTTATGGAAAATTAACTTGGAAAGTTTAGTGGACTTGTGTGGGGTGTAGATTAAAGGTTTTCTAAATCTGTAGAAAATTTTTCTAAACCTCTCTAGAAAAAATATAAAGTAATATTTATAATTGAAAAATATTTTTCATAAATTCCTTAATTTATTTTAGCATAGAATTAAATAATTTGCTTAAATTTCAATTAATCATCTATCAATTGTTAATTTTTTTTGAAAATGTTTCCAATGACTTTCCTATTAAGTGAAACTTTTTTATCAATTCTCTAAAATTAAATATAAAGTTTTATAAAAAATTATATTTATGGAAAGTTTATGGATAAATACCTTTTTTTTAAGAGAACGTTTGATAAATTATATATTTTCTACACGTAGAGAAATAATATGGTTCGACATGGTTACTATAACTATACTTTGTTCACTGTAAAAATATGTTGTTATCAAAAACATAATTATATTATTATTTTAATTCGATTTAAAAAATATTTTAGTTACTGCAATCATTATCATGTTCATGACAATTTTTTTATGATTCACAGAAACATAATTATTTTTACAACAACTATATAATGGTAACAATGAAAACATATAATGTTATTTACAATGATTTTATCTTACAAACAAACATTACTTGTTACGTTGTTATAAATAACTATTATATGTTATGTTGTTATATGTCCCATCACATTGTATAATAACAAAGTCATGTAAACATTTCAACTGTATTGAATCATAACTTCAAAATTGTTATAACAACCATAATATATTTAGAATACAAGCATAATTTTATATGTTGCTCTTCGAACATGTTTACCACAACCATGTATTTTCCTTGCGCATATTTGTATTTACAAATTTAAAACTGATTTTTAAAATGGGCCTTTGGGTCGACTTTGGTCCACTTGTTTTAAAACATAATGAACATGTTCCCATAAATGTTAGAGGGATACTAGATTTTATAATTTAATTATAGATATTCAACATATTTTCTAAATGTGGACTATGTATAAAAACTAGGCGAAACTGAAGATCGATTAGTGCGAAAATCAGGGCTTATATAAATTTAAAGCTGTGATATAAATTTAAAGCTGTGATACACGGTTGTCAGATCTTACAACGTTGTCAGTAAAATGTTCAGAAAATGTTTAATAATCGTCTGAACTTACAATTTTTCTTTTGCAACGTTGTCAGAAAAAACATTACTGAAAATATTGCAAGACAAAATTGGTAAGTTGTCAGTATTATTAGACATTTTCTGCACATATTACTGCCAACGTTGTAAGATCTAACAACCGTGTATACATAGCATTAGTTGTATAAATTTTCGATGAAATACTTTATATGAGTGTAAAGGTTAAATAATGGACATAATTTAACCATTTTCAATAAAATTTATGAAATACTTCAAATGTTAAATAATGGATTGATTTTTACTATTTTCAATTGGATTTGTCTTGAGCCAAAATGGTCTCAGAAAATTACTCAGAGCCTTTAAGAATAAATATTTTAATGCGTTACAAACAGTGGTGTATACATATGATTTGTGAGCCTAACTCAGGTAATTCAGGATGTTATAAACAAAATGAAAAAAGCAATATCCGATGGTGTGTTTAAAAAAAATATAATTAAAAACCCTCTTCCTCTAAATGCGAACAAACAAGTGTTTTCTAGATTTTTATTAAAAACAACAAATTAATTTAGAAAAATTGTTATTGTTTTCAATATAAAATGAAAAAGAAATGTTCGTTCGCATTTAGAGAAACAGACAGTCAGTTAAAATTTTTGTATTTTGTAAAATTCATTAAAATATTTTTAAAATACTTAGCAAAAATAAACAAAATAAAAAAATATTGTTGTATATGTATGTTTACTCTTAAAATGATATATGTCAAATTTTATCACTTTAAAAAAATTTGCCTGTCATCCATACACAGTATCAGTGACATACTAAATGAGAAATGCTAAGAAAACTAGTTTTATAAAAACTGGGTTATTCCAGTAATTCTGATCATCATATTATTAAAATTATTCTTACTTATTAAAGATATGTAATTTAACCAAAATTACAACAAAGTTATATATTATATCAATGCATATTTATATTAATTGTTATTATTTAGGGTTTTCGATTTATTGTTAAGACTTTTTTTAAATGTTTTATCGTTATATCTGTTTCAGATAATATACATACATATAAAAGTAACTGGTTGGTCACTTTAATACATACGCAAAGAGAAAATAACTTTAAAACGTAAAAAAGTCGTCTTATTTTTGGTTTGAATGAGTGGGAAAAATGCAATTTAAAGAAATAAAAAATTAAAAAGAAATAAGTCATAATGTCTATATTTCAATATATTTCCATAGTATAACCGCAATATAAATAAGAATATTATAATTTTATTTATACTTCTTTTGATTTTAAATTTCTTTGCTTTTAAATCGAAAAAATCATACTATATTTATTAATTTCGATATTAATTAATAGAGTTTTCATTCATATAGAAATTCTTCTAAATTTATTTACAAGAAATTGTTTATGCTTTTATTCAATGAATATAATTTTTCAGTTTATTATTCGATTAAAAATTTTCGAATACTCAAATAAATATATATATTCTCACTAAAAAAGACTAAAATAGTTTAAGAAAAGTTGTCATAGGCGAAATGTCCTTTTTTTTTGTTTATTCAAAATTCACTACTTCAGAAGTCATTCTCAAGAAGTAAAAAATAACATTTTTGAACTAATAAAAATGTAAGACCAAAAAAATATGTCCCCTCAGCATTTGAAAATATAAAATTATTTTAGCTTCTTAGGAATTTATTAAACATCACTTCTATAGAAAGTAAAAAAAATTCTCTTCATACTACTTTTGAATTGGATTTGATTGAAGTATATTTTTGCTGGGTTTATTCATGGGGCCTTGTAGAGTATTCCTGTACTATTCAGTAGATCATGTCGCAGTACAAAAATATAATTATGTTCGCTTCATCGAAAGTCATTAAACATCACTACTACAAACAAACATCACTACTGTAAACAAAAATTCACTTAGTGCTAATTTTGAATTGGTGATAAATGTTATTCGTTTACAAAAAAATTAAATATATTTTTGATTGGTTTGTTGAAGAGGACTTGAGGAGTGTTCCTATTAAGTTGTACTATTCAGTAAATGACGTCGCAGTACAAAATTTTAGTTAATTACACTTAAACCACAGGGTTATATCTTTAAGTGATGAGTCTTCAAGACAAATCAAAGGCTTACAAGGGCGGACAATTCTTAATGGTTTTTCAACGATATTTGCCTTATGTATGTGCTTAACAACGGTATGTAAAGAAAACTTGAATAAAAAAGTCTTAACACGTTTAGACTGCACGATCGTTAGGAACATTTGGAAAGTACATTTTTATTTACTTATTTGAAAAAAAATATTTGTATTGTTATTTGTTTAAATAAATAACAAAACTTTAGAAATTATTCTGTGATCTGCTTTATGGTTTGGATCTTTTCTAGATTATGTGCATAATTTCGGTCTAAAAAGTAAACTGAAATGAAAAAGTCCAAACAAGTTAAATTGCACGATCGTTATGAACATTTCAAAAACCCCAAGACCGCAGATTTAACAACTAGTTTGCAAAGTCTAGATTGAAATATTATGGTGCACTTCAGTCCAAAAAGTCTAAATTTTTATAAAAGTCTAAATAACTTTTTGATCGTATAATTTTTAAAAATTATACGATCACTTTAAAAAAAATATTTAAATGATCTTATATTCAAAGAAAAGCCGACTGGAATAATTCAACAACTCTACTATTTGCTCTATAAATATTACAATTTAGTTTCATTTCTAAATGTGTAGTTGGTGTTGTAATCTGTTTGGTGTAATATGTAAATGTATCGAGGATATTCGATACTCACCGACTTTTTCCACCATTTTTGTAAAATTTCTTTTATAGCTTTTTGTTTTGTATTAAAAAATAAACTGAAATTAAAAATTTGTTTTTAAAAACAACAATAACACTTTTATAAGTAATTTATTATAACTTTTTTTGGCTTTTCTCAAATTTTTAACACACACCTTTTATGTATATTTTATGACAATTTTTTTTAACAAATCAATTAGTTACACTTTTTAATAGTTATTTCTTTTTTTTTGTAAAAATGAATTGTAAATTTGTTTTAAAATATGTATCTAATTAATATAAAAATTAATTAGTTGCTTTGTTTTTTTTATTTTATACAAAATTTCAAAAACTTTTTTTAAAACAATAATAATTTTTACACCAGTTGTATTCGCGCCTTGGCTAAGTTGCTAACACTTTCAGTGTTCGAGCGTAAATAAACGTTAGTTGTGTATAAACTGAAACTTAGATATGTGAACCTAGACGGTAAAAAAACAATACCAGCAACAAAACCAACAACAAAGTTTGCAAAAAAGTATAAATGAAAAACACAAAAACTCTGTTAAGTTAAAATAAACGTCCACAGAACTGAATTGAAGCCACTTAGTCAGCAGCCGCTACAACAGTAAAAACAAAACTCAACACACGACCACTTCAACGCCAATGTACTCATTTGCTGCACTACATAAGCTTAACAGACATTGAACAGGTGTTGACGTTGTTGCTAACGTTTTTCTGTCGCAGCGCAGTAGCCGGCATAAGTTAGTTACTAAAGTTACGATCTTTTTGCTTTTTGTAGGCTTGATAATAAGTTTGTATGAACGGTTGCATGTACGAGAGTATGAAAGTGAGTACTTAATACAGGTACTCGACGAGTCTTGTTAATTTGTTGTTGTTTTACGTGTTTTACAAACACGAGTTTGTATAAAAGTGTTCGTATGTGAAAAAGAGTGCTTTCGTTTTTTTTAGTTGCGGTTACGGTATTTCACTGTTGGTAGGTGTTTTTACTTACATGTATGGGTGTGTGTTTGTGTAATTTAAATGTTTAGGTTTTTCTTTATAAACGTGTATTCTTATCGTTGTTTTTCTTCGTTTTTTTTGCTAGGGCAAGGTCTTCTGTTTATTTTTTTGAACTTCTGTTTTGGTTTAAGATTTACAACACATGCATACAACTAACTATCCAATGTCCGTATCCTTATCGTTGCTGAAGTTGTATGTATGTGTTTAAAAAGGAAATTAATAGTTTATTATTCCTGTTTTCAATGTTGTTTGTGGCATTTAATTTTGTTAAAAACAGTAAGTATATAGCCGAAATAAAAGAGTTGTTGAATATCATTGAGCATTTGGGTGGTACTGTGGTTCAATAGAAACTTTTGATACCCTACACCATTGCAGTGTATGGAGAAGTGTTATGTATTTGTGCAGATGTTTGTAAAGCACAAACATCTGCAATCAATTAAGTCCTGTCCTTCCGTCTGACTAAAATTTAATTTAATTGACTAGCTGTTCCATCAACACAATTTGGCAAATACACTTTTTAAAACAAAGGTCGAAGTCTATTGAAAATAGTAAAAATCGCTCCGTTGATTCACCAAGCCTCTATACAACCATAGGCCTCCAAATAGGGCATTTCATAGATGGATAGAAAGGTAGATAGATAGATAGATAGATAGATAGATAGATAGATAGATAGATAGATAGATAGATAGATAGATAGATAGATAGATAGATAGATAGATAGATAGATAGATAGATAGATAGATAGATAGATAGATAGATAGATAGATAGATAGATAGATAAATAGATAGATAGATAGATAGATAGATAGATAGATAGATAGATAGATAGATAGATATATAGATAGATAGATAGATAGATAGATAGATAGATAGATAGATAGATAGATAGATAGATAGATAGATAGATAGATAGATAGATAGATAGATATATAGATAGATAGATAGATAGATAGATAGATAGATAGATAGATAGATAGATAGATAGATAGATAGATAGATAGATAGATAGATAGATAGATAGATAGATAGATAGGTAGATAGATAGATAGATATATAGATAGATAGATAGATAGATAGATAGATAGATAGATAGATAGATAGATAGATAGATAGATATATAGATAGATAGATAGGTAGATAGATAGATAGATATATAGATAGATAGATAGATAGATAGATAGATAGATAGATAGATAGATAGATAGATAGATAGATAGATAGATAGATAGATAGATAGACAAATAGATCGATAGATAGATAGATAGATGGATAGATAGATAGATAGATAGATAGATAGATAGATAGATAGATAGATAGATAGACAGACAGACAGACAGACAGATAGATAGATAGATAGATAGATAGATAGATAGATAGATAGATAGATAGATAGATAGATAGACAGACAGATAGATAGATAGATAGATAGATAGATAGATAGATAGATAGATAGATAGATAGAGAGATGGATGGATGGATAGATAAAAGACCATCAGATAATTCAAAAGTGCAACAAGGGAAATATTTTAAACTTGAAGTTATTAAAATACCAACTGAAGTTGAAAACATTTTTTGGAATTTTCAATAATTTGTAGAATCATACAATTTTTCAATGTGATAATAAAAACTAATGTGATACCATTAGTAGTACTTACTATAAAAGAATAATTTATTTTGAGAAATTTTAATAAAATTCAAAATGACTCTTTAATATGGCGTCTAAAATGTATTCAATTATTATGGGATTTTTTCAAGTATTTAAATTAGAACATTTCATAATAATGGAAATTCCTAGTTTATTTAAAATTTTTTTGCATTCAGCCCGGTTATATTTTCAAAAGTTGAAATTTTTCACTTAATGTTAGTTTTTTTATTCTTTCTAATTTACAAAATGTTTTTATAGACGATACCACTCCTTTGACATGTTTTATAACTGACAGCTTGTATATCATTTGTATTGAGTTACGTTATGTCATGCTGTATTAAAATTCTTATCAGTTTGATTAAATTCACAGTTGATTTTCATTTTCAATTACATGTGCGTACATACAAAAGCATGTATTTTTATTTTGTAAAAAAAGAAGGCTATGTAAAAGTTTAAATATTGGTAGAATGTAAAATGAACTAAATTTCACTAACGGAAATATACCCAGGAAAAACTTTACTTACCCGGTAATCAGACAAGTAATATTGAAACAATGTGAAAATACTACTTATGGGGGAAATGACTGGTAACAAATGTGCTTACCCAACTTTCCCCGGCTTAAATCTGACTTTACAATTATGTTTTGTATTTCTAAGTCTTTACCATTACTCAGTGTTCCAAAAAATATGTGATGTTATTCATAACGACCAGTCATTACCAGGTAATATATTATATAACTACATTATCTAGAATTGTTTTAATGTGCTTTTTTTCAAAACTGTTTAGGGTGAAATATAATATTTTAACCCTAAAAGTGCATTAATTCCTAATCCTTATTAACAGCGGAGTCGATTTGGCCATGTCCGTCTTTCTGTATATGTGTTTGTTGAAATACGTTTTCCGAATACCTCTGCGAGATCCGATCGTTCAAAAAGAACAACACATTACGTTGTTATTGAGTTCTCATCAGATTAGATGAGAACTCATAAAAAGGGACTTTTTGGTCCTTTTTTGTTCTCCAAAAGGGACCTTTTGGTACTTTGGTTTCTATTTGTTTAACACATGATGGTGAAGGGTATATAAGATTAGTCACTGCCGAATATAGAAAATGTTTGAGCCCTTTCAAAAACACTCTGGCCTGTCACAGAATTCCATTCCGATCAAAAGTGGAACTTCACCTTGAAAATGTGAGGTGATTTCATTCTGAAAAAGTTTTAATACTTCTTATTTGAAGAAGAAAATTTGGAAAATAATCTTTAAAAATTGTGAATTAATATGTTCTTAAAGAAATCTTTCGAAATTTATTAAATACTGAAAAATTAAGTAACATTTACTATTTCTTTATTAGCATTTTAACTCATTATTTTAATACGGTGATGTCATCAGAGGCAAGTAATTCTACGCTTCACTTACAAAGAAGTTCTTGAGTAATGGTTTTGTTTTTAATAATAATAAACAAGAGCCAGTACGAATATGAATCAGGGACTTCGGTTTGTCAGTTAACTGTGCTACTTATTGCTACACAAACGCGTTATAGGCTTCTGTCAAAAAAGGTTGAAATAGTGTAATTTTATTTAATAAGTTACACACTGTTGTTTGTAACGCTTCTGCCGCTGATCAGGGTGGTATTTTGTTTTGTGTAAAATAAAACTAAACTAATATGAAATAAATTTCACCAACAATGGAAGAAAAATATTTAAAATTTAAAGAAAAACTTTAAATTTTGGTTTTATAAACAGAAAACTTGAAACTTATAAAGAGCGAAAAGTTTGAATACTTCCACATTTATAGCTATAATAATTTTGTTCTCTTTTTGTAAAACAATTAAAAAAACACGCACTTAAGTGAAATGTGAAAACTAAATGTCAAAGACGAAAATAAAGTACTTCTTTATCAGATTAAAATATAGTCATTACTAAAGTACTTCAAAGTAATGCAGATGGTAAGTTGTAGACAACCATTACCAGTTGTTTGCTGCAAAGTTCATCAAGATTTTTTATTAACTTGGAATTGATGTTTTAAATGATTGATAAAGGCATTAAGATAACTCAAAGTAAGAGGAAAATATAACCTATATTTTAATGTCGGCAGTTTAGACTTTCCGGATACAGAAAAAATTTTATTAAAAAATTTTCTGCGCGTTGTTATATAATAAAAGAGGAAAATTATCGATCAATTCTTTTCAAATTTAAATCTAAAGACATTTTTAATTTTCTATACTAGTTAGTGTAGAAAATTGCATTTAGATTTTCATTGTTATTTACACCTCATAAAGTAGTTGTTTTAGCAGTTGTGGTTATGGTAATTCTAATCAATTTAACTGATATGAATTTAGAATTTAAAATGTTCTTACTAACGTATTATAGAACGAGGATAACCCGTTATTGTAAGTACTTAAAAAAGTTTAACAAATACAAAATAATAGAATTTTACAAATTAAACACGATTTTGAACGTGCTTTGTTAACAAAATTTTGCAAATTTCATATTGTAAAGAGAAATGTCAAATATGGGGTAGGAGTATGTATAGTGATGTTAAAAAAATACTAATAATAAAAGTAATAATCATAAAAAATTCAATAAATAATCGTATTAATTAACGTCAAAGATATTTTAAATAGTTTGTGCAAAAGTATTAGAAATAATTTAAATTCAAAACAGAACTTTAAGGAAATGTTGTTTACATTTCATTTAAAAAAAATATTCAAAGAAAATCAAATAAAAAAAATCCCAAAGTAGTTTTTGCACAAGTTTAAGATATTATTTGAAAATAAATCTTAAGGAAAAGAAAAAAAATTATTGCTTGCCAAAATAACAATTATTATTGCTTTTAAATTTCATATAATTATTTGACAACAATTATTAGAAACATATTCATGCACACCTCATTAGTTGCATAAAATAAATCTAATTTTTCGTTTGTATACAAATATATATTTTTTCCAATTTTAGTTTAACCACAAATTCGTGACTTTTTATTTATGAATGAAAAATTTGTTGAATGAACCAGCAAAATACAAGTAATAAATACATTTTACAATTATTGAAATAAATATGTAGATACTTACAAACATATATATATTCATTAGTTTTACTAAATTTAACCACAATTTGATGTCAGAAAAATTTTCCGATTTTTGTCAAAACGTTTGAATATCAAATGTTTCAGTTTGATGTGTTAATACATTTACGTTTAATATAATTTAAAGATTTTATTTTGTTCATTTATTTTTTGATTGATTAGTTGTATGATTGATTGAACTATTAAGGTTTTACATTTTGTTTATAAAATCAAAATTTTAGTAACAAAATTTTGTTTTTATTAAAGTTTTTTTTGAAATTGTAGAAATATTAACTTTGTTCATAAAATTAACTGTGTTGAACATATCGGTCCATAGCCTAGCCAATTACAAATGACCCCATGGGATATACCTATTTAAAAAAGTAACACTATGAAACGAAATGTGGAAGTAAATTTCAGCGGTTCACTTGTTAGTTTGTGCTGGATGTGTTAATTATGTTGAAATTGTTTAATAGTTTTGCATAAGTTGGTACCAGAATTTATACCCAAAAAATGATATTGCTAATTATGGCAGATATCGGAGCTAATTTGATGCGAATCGCACTATTTTTTGCTTATACTTAAGAAAAAATTACATCGAAGAGTAATGTCATTATTTTAACATGGTGTTGTCATTGGAGGTTTTTGCTCGCTTGCAAATAGGGAAATACTTAACACATAAGCTTACAAAGAGTTAGTAGTGAAAGTAGTTTTGTTTTTGTAAAAACAGTGAATATACGAACCAGCTATGTACTCAAGGTTGTCAGATCTTACAATGTTGTCAGATGGCAATAAACTGACAGTGAAACATTCTTAAAAAGTGGTAAATGCCAGTTCAAAGGATTGTAAAGAAATCTAACAATTTCTTTTTTTAATTTCTACTTACAAAAATGTTCAGTTCTCACTGTCAGATTTTTGTAGTGCCGTGACATAATGTCACTGGACATGCCATTTTTTTCATAGACATTGTGCAACTTTTGAAATTGTCATAACGTTCATTGACACTATGACATAACTAAGTGTGTCATAACATTCATGGACATTATAAAACGCCACCCCAGATCTGTGGTTAGATTTTGTTTTATAACACTTCTGTTTGTTTCTTTAAGTGCATAGTTTTGTCAACAGAAATACTTTATCTGACAATGACAAATCTGTCAGACAATAAGCTTATAGTGATTTTTCAATGACAACGTAATATATTTATATGACTGTCATTGTTTTACAATGCACAGTGGGACAGAATTTTTTTTAATTAAATCTGGTATTTCTAAACGGCTAGTCTGATCGGGATATAATTTGACAGAGGTGTAGCCAAGAAGTATTCAAGTTTAAGTTATGAAAAGTGACCCCACAACAGACAATGGTGCCATTGACAGATACAAATCTGTCGAACAATTTTCTTAAACTTACACTTACAATGACAACGCAATGTGTTTATACAATTGCCAAATGTCTGAAAAAATTTTTGTTTAATTTTTTTTTTTTTTTGTCAAAAATTCCACTTTTCAAAAATTTTTAATACATTTTCATTTTGAAAAATTTCTTCACCATTTCTTTTTTTTTTTGAAATTTGTTGATAAATTTTTTGTATAAAACAGTGTCATTCTTCCAGTACATAATACTACTTAAGTAGTAATTTGATTTATTAAAAAATATGTTGTTTTATGTCATTATTAAGATTAAACAAACCGTTTAGTAGCGATAAAAAATTAAACAATTATTTAACAAAACAATTAATATGGCGTTTAACAGCTACAAATAAAGTCCACAATAGATCGTGTGAAATATTCTGGGTTGTTTTGCACTTGTTTTTCACAGACAGAGATAAGAAAATCAATAACACCTAGAGGTAATAATAAAGTTTTTTTTTTATAACTAAAATAATAAAAAATGTTTATTTTTATTAAACAACTAGAACAATGTATGTACTATGATTTATAATTGTTTAAACAATTTTAAATACTATTTATATACAAATTTCTTTTATAATATTATTGTTATTAAGGAAAGTGAAACTACTATTTCGAAAATTTTAACAAAATATACTTTCCTCATTTAGAAAAATTTCTTTGTACATTATTTTTATATGATAAAAAATACTCTGGTTAAATGTTCTTATAATTCTCATAGTCGCATATTTAAAACAAAATTTACTAACTGCAGTTTCAATGCACTAAATCATTCGTTTTCTATTTAGTTTTCTACGCCATAACAAATGTTTGTGGTTAAAATTTAAACAAAAATAATTTAAAAACTGCTAATTATATTAGTAATTATTTCACACATTTTCATTTAAAAACAATAATGAATTTCTAAAACAAAAAGTAAACAAAATATTCATGGCAATTTATACACTGCAGTCATCGTCACAGTCACTCAATCAAACGTTCAAATAAACTTTTACCATAAACAATAAAATATTCGAAATGTAGTGTTAATTGAAATTACAATAAGTAATTAATTAACAACTTTTTAAATTTAAAATAGAATTTTGTTAATAATTGTTACTACTTATTTGTTGTTTACATAAAAAAAAAAAAATCAAATTTAATTTAAGGGGAACGAAAATGGTGACTTTTTTTCAAAATAAACGAAAATGTTTAAAGGAATTTAGAAAATGAAACATTTGCATAAAATTTTTTTAACAAATTTGGAAAATTTTTATATAAAAACAATTTGATAAGAAATTTTGAAATAAAAAGTTTTTTTGGAATATTTTCTATAAAATAATTTCTTTAAAGAATATTGTCGGACTTTTCTTAAAAAAAAAGATTGTCAAAATTTTATTTTATTTTTATTTACTAAAAAAATCTATTTTAAGGGGAAAGAAAATTATGACTTTTTTTCTAAAAGAAACGAAAATGTTTAACGAATTTAGAAAATGAAACATTTTTATTAAATTTGTTTAACAAATTTGGAAAATTTTTATATAAAAACAATTTGATGAGAAATTTTGAAATAAAAAGTTTTTTTTTGGAATATTTTCTATTAAAAATATTTCTTTAAAGAATATTGTCGGACTTTTCTTAAAAAAATAAAATTTGTCAAAATTTTATGTCTTAATTAAATTTTATGTAAAAATGTTGTATAAAAAGAAAATTAGTGCAAAAAAATTTTTTAAAAGGAAATTTGTCGAAAATTTTCTATAAAAAGAAAATTTTATCAAAATTTTCTGTAACAAGGAAAATTTTTTTCAAAAATATCCTTAAAAATAAAAAATTGTCAAAAATGTTCTATTAAAAGAAAATTTTGGACAAAGAAAATTTATCGAGAATTTTCATTAAAAAATAAAATTTGAGGAAAACTTTCTATAAAATGTAAATTTTTCAAAAACTTTCAATTAAATGGAAATTTGTCCAAAAATTTTCTTTAAAAAAGGAAATTTTTTCAATAATATCCTTTAAAATAATAATTTTGACCATAAATTTTCTTTGAAAAATAGTCAAAAATTTTGTATAAATATAAAATTTGTCGAAAACTTTATATAAAAAGAAAATTCATTGAAAATTTTAAACAAATAGAAAATTTATTGAAAATTTTCTAATAACAGGAAATGTGTCAAAAGTTTTTTTATAAAAAGAATATTTCGAAAATTTTTTATAAAAAGATAATTTAAATTTTTTTATAAAAAGAAAACTTCAAATTTATTTTATAAAAAGAAAATTTTAAAAATTTTCTTATAAAAAGAAAATTTTCCATTAAAAAGAAAATTAGAAAAGTAGAAAAAAATCTATAAAAAGTAAATTTTTCCAATAATTGCGTTAAAAAAGAAAATTTAAAAAAAATTCTATAAAACAAACATTTTTCAAAAATTTTTTTAAAGAGAAATTTTGTCCAAAAAAATTCTATAAAAAATAAATTTGATTTAAAAATTTTCTGTAAAAAAATTTTGTTTTTGATATAAAAAATTTTTTAAAAATTGTCTATAAATAAAAAGTGAATTTGTCTAAAAATTTTCTTTAAAAAGGAAATTTGTCCGAAAAATTTCATGAAAGAGAAATTTGTTAAAAATTTTCTATAAAAAAATGTCCGAAATTTTTTATAAAAAGAAGATACAAATTTTCTAAAACTTTACATAAAAAGAAAATTTTTGCCAAAAAAAAAAAAAATCATAAAAATAAAATTTAAATTGTCGGAAACTTTCTTTAAAAATAATTTTTTAAATTTATTACTTTTATTTTTATTGATTTTACTAAAATCAAAATAATTTGAAGGTACATCGTTGTAAATTCCCCTTCAGTTTTAAAACATTGTTATCATTTTTAGCTAATCTAGCTCGTGTTGTCTATTTGTGTTTCAAAAAAAAAAGTTTTCAATATTTTTAAAAATGAATTTTACAAGTTTAATCGTTATATTGACCCCTTCAACAATGTGTTTTCTAATCTAGTATATGATGATTGTAATTACGATGAATGTGTAATTATGATATTAGCCACATTGTATAAATTTCAAATAAAATTCACAGACTTAGTTAACAAATAAATATTAATTTTAAACTTTTTTTTTAGGTTTTAGTCCAATTTAATTGACATACAAAATAACAAAACAATAAAATTGTTCAAACCCCACAATTAGATGGGAAAATATACGTACATATGTATGTGTATAATGGGGGGATATAGTAGACATACTAAAGTTACAGAGACGACTCTATCGTTCAAATACGTGATTTGTATGCATTGTTTTAACTAATGTTTAGTTAAATAATACTTTAGATTTACTAGCCAATATTTTTATTTGTAGCTGTAATATCGGTATAAAATCAAATAAAGTTTACATTTAACGCCAACGCGGAAATACATATTTATGTCAAAAGTATGTATCTAAATACATGAAAACATGATAAATCCAATTTGTTTCTTATTTATATTTCAGTTTATGGCAAAAATAATTGTTATCTGTTAAAACATATAGTATATGGACAATTCCATGATAAGGTAACGCACGACTAAAGAAATAATTACCCTTATAACTTTCATATATCTGAGGGTAACACAGACCGACAAATTTTTAAACCAGAGCAAAGTATACTTTTCTAAATCTTCAGCTAAAATCTGTTGCAATTGCTAAAATATTATACGTTGAAGGACAAACATCGTTAAATCGAATCAGAAAGTGATTTAGGTTAATTAGAACATTAGTAAGTAGTTGGGGAATCCACACTGGGGATCCTACTTTTTTCTAATCTTGTCAGCGTGTGTATACGTCTTGGTGTGATTGCTATCGGGGGAATAAGACCTCTTATTTGCCAGGACTATACAATTGTGGTTGACAAATGTATCCTTTTGTTTTCCTTGTAATGATTTGATCTGGTACCACAGGAACCGGTATCCTACACGGCAGAGTTTGACTTGTACCGGTTATTTTAGAGGCACCTTCGGTTTGCACGTGGTGGTTGTGGAACCTCGTAGGAAGATAATATTGTTTAAACGACTGATGAACACTAAAGTCTGTAATCCGCGATAAGTTCGGTGCTGTTGCCGAAAATGATAACAGATACTCCGCTCGGATGTAAGCTAAGCGTTAGGAAGCCTCCCTCCACTCGTATACTTAGAGTGATTGTGACGGATGTTTTTATAAATGAGAAGTGGGTTGAATGATTATGGATAAGAAGTACATTACACAAGTGGTTTTTAATAGATTATTTTCTTGTCAACTTGGCTTCAGTTTTACTCTCTTCATTCCTTGTTAGGTTATGTTCAGGGTTTACTCTTTTTACCACAATGTGTACTCTTCGTATTTCGGTCTGCCATTTACGTTTCTGGGTGCTGATGCAATTCCCTTGAGTACTTGAACAAAGTTCTTGTCTGGCAGAGAATACAAAGGGGCGATGTCGCGTTGTCTAACAGTCCAGCTTTTAAAGTGCCAATTTTGGTAACTATAATTTTAAAAACATGGATCCGTCTACCAAATGTTATCAGGATCGGTCCTAGTTCCAATATAACATCTTTTTATATTTCTCTATAAATTGTTTTTATATGTATGTATATAGGTCGGCAATTCTCTATTTTTTCTATATCTTTACACCTATTTCCGTTTTTTGTCACGTACCATAGGCAAATTATTTTAAGATTACTCCTTTTTTAGAAAATCTATAACAATCTGTAGGTGTTTAAAAAACACGCACGATCTTATGGAATTACCCATATATGCACATTGTTTAACATTTTAATTGAAATGACTAATAAATGCTTTTGTCAGATATATGAACTTTATAAAATACTACGAACATACATAAGTATCTGTTCATCTTTCATGTTTGTCAGTATAAAGAAATAAAATTATTTTATCTTTCTGTTAAATCAATAATAAAACAAAACAATTTTATTGTAACTTCGCTAAGCAATTATTATAATTATAATAATTTTTTTATTTTTTAATATAATTTATTAAACCAGTCGCATAAATGTTTTAGTAACATGTTTGTAATTGTTATTACAATTATCAAGCAACCATGTAATTTCGGTAAATTTTCTATCTGAATTATAATGTGATTAACATTATATCAATAGGTTCACTATTAATTCATTACCAATTTCATGTTTTTATCAGATTAATAAATGATGGATTTTTATTTTCTATCTAAATTACTCTATAGACAATTTGAATTTAAGAAATTTGAAAGATTTATTTTTTTTCAATTGAAGTATTATTTGCTATTTATATTAAAACTGATATTTTTCGAAATGTAAAAGTTATTATAGATTAACAGCCACATATAAAAGAACCATTTTAAATACAATAAAAAAGTGATAACATATTAATTCATCGCCCGAATATATCTGTAGTTCGAATTTTTAAGATATGGTAGGTTTATTTTTGAAAAAATTAATACCATCCTACTGTGCTCTGAAAAAATATTGCAAAATAGTAGCTCCTATCCTTACATATTCTATTCAATACTTGACCAATAAGTTACTAATATTATACATTATAAGTTCCAATAAAAGTATATGAAATTCTACTCATCTCAAAGTTACAAGTTTATTAGTTAAGTTTTTATTACCATCATTATCATTCCATCTTTTGCACATTATAAAAAACAACAACAACAAAAACAAAATAGCTAAACTTGTGTGTGATATTTATTTAATAATCCTAATAAATAAACTATTAAGGAGGGGTTGCTATAACTAAAATATTTTTAATGGTTTTATTTTGTAAAAATTTGTTACAAGCATTCAGTCTACTTACATTTTTTTATTATTTACATGATTGATTTAAGATTGTTTGTTGAGATTTACAACGAAAATGATTTGTTTTGTAATAGATTAAGAATTTAAATGTCTTGCCATTTTTATGATTAATTTTAGTTCACAATACATTTGCTACTTGTTTTCTTTCTAGGAATATATAATCATTATTGTAATATTATGTTTATTTAATAGACTACATTAGAATCTCATATAATGAAATAATAAAATCTTCACTGGGAAAATTATCTTATGCCTTTAAATTTAATTGTCTAAGATATACAATAAATTTGTTAATATGTATAATGGCAACCGAAGTTAAGACTCGGTTTTAATTAGGACTGAACTAGAACCGAACTAGAACTGAACTAGAACTGAACTAGAACTGAACTAGAACTGAACTAGAACTGAACTAGAACTGAACTAGAACTGAACTAGAACTGAACTAGAACTGAACTAGAACTGAACTAGAACTGAACTAGAACTGAACTAGAACTGAACTAGAACTGAATTAGAACTGAACTAGAACTGAACTAGAACTGAACTAGAACTGAACTAGAACTGAACTAGAACTGAACTAGAACTGAACTAGAACTGAACTAGAACTGAACTAGAACTGAACTAGGACTGACCTAGAACTGACCTAGAACTGAACTAGAACTGAACTAGAACTGAACTAGAACTGTACTAAAACTGAAAACTGAAGTAGAACCGAACTCTAAATTTAATTTATAATTTGTGTGTATATATTGAAATTCGATCATTGTTTTTTATAAAACTGTATTATTTAATTATTATTATTTGCAAATAGAATCTAATTTCGAAATATATTTGCAACCAGGGAAACCGCAAATATGCTCTAAAAAGAGTTTTAAGCGCTTTAAATATGAAGTAAAACTTTTTAAATTATATTTTGATATTGAAAAACACAAAGAGACAGAAAATGTATTGAAATATTTTAATATTTAATGTGCCTTAAAAACAAATTTCAAACGACAGAATTTGACACATTTCTTTCCATTTTTAATGTTTTAAGTAACATTTCAATGTTGTCATTGAATCTAATAATTATTGATATAAATAGATTGGTCTCATAATATCTAAAGTAATCGGATTTATTCTGATTTAAATTTTATTGAAAATTCTACTATGGATTTTTTTAAAACGTAAAATACTGAGTATTTTAAAGAATTTAAAAAAAATTTGATAAATTTTTAAAGAAATATATAGAAAAATAAAAGAAATAGAAACCTAAAGCGAAAAACATCAAAATGTTCACTAAAAGAGTAAAATGTGTTCTTAAAACTTATCAATCTAAATTATGCTCTTATGGGTAAAATATGCATAAATATGTTCTAATAAATCGATTCCAAAATTCTTAAATTGGTCTAAAAGGTGTAAGCATCCTTACATGAGTCCATATGACGCCCCACAAAAACAATGTATTTGCATATTTTGGTTTCCCTGGTTATAACTATTAACCACAAAAGGTACATTCATTTTATGTTTGCATTAGTAACAAAACAAATTGTAGGCCATAGCTTTACTATTCAAATTCTAATAATAATATTTTTTTTTTCATTATCCTAAGTAGCAGCATATTTGCTATCTATTTAGAGATAAAAAAATAATCCCCATAAACGAGTAAAATTTTTCGTTTTTAATTAATTAAAAAATGTGTTTATTTGTTAAACTATTTCATTATTTTACTAAAACAAATGGAATAAAAATATTAACTTATTTTATTACCACACATTCAGTAAATACAAAAATTTAAATTATTTTTCTGTTATGACACACTAATAATAAAAATTTAATGGTTGGATTTGAAAAGCTTCGGGTTTGGTATGATATTGAGAAGAGGCTAGGAGCGTTCTGATAAACATATTAAACAATTTCACATTCTAACATAATCAATACCCACCTTAAACATAAATTATTATTAATTATAAAAGTTCGATTCTATTTATAAGCCTATTTTTTATAAACTGCTGTATAACTGATAACCAATCATATAGACATATCACAAGTTCGACAACAAACTTCATGTCTTTTCTTTAAATTATGTTTTTCTAAATCAAAACATCTTAAGAGGTAAAGCACCTACAGATCTCTATTCGTTATCAAGAGTATTTGAAGCTAATGTCAAGAAAATAAATATATTATAAACACAAACATTATATTTTTTATATTAGGTACTTTATACATTGACGTAATATCAGTAGTAATATTTATCGTTTTAAATTCCATTCAAATATTTGTTTTGTTGTTTTTTGCCATTAATTACATTTAAATATATATTGTTGATCTTTTTTTTTTAATTTGGTCATATTCAACTTAAAAATAATTGCATACTTAGTATTTAGCCTGAAACAATCAAATCTTGATTTTTTTAATTTTATTCCTAAATATGACAGTTTTCAGTACAAAAAATTTCAAGGTCAATAATGTGTAATAGCAAAAAAATAATAATAATATTTACAATAACCAAGTTTGTAGATTTTAACCCCGTATTCACAAAGATATCAATCGCTTATTTTAGGATTGTTAAGCACACTTTCCATACAAAATTCCTACCATAAACCATCAATAACTTTATTAGACATGAACTAGAACTGAACTAGAACTGAACTAGAACTGAACTAGAACTGAACTAGAACTGAACTAGAACTGAACTAGAACTGAACTAGAACTGAACTAGAACTGAACTAGAACTGAACTAGAACTGAACTAGAACTGAACTAGAACTGAACTAGAACTGAACTAGAACTGAACTAGAACTGAACTAGAACTGAACTAGAACTGAACTTGAACTGAACTAGAACTGAACTAGAACTGAACTAGACTAGGACTGACTTAGAACTGTACTGGAGTTAATCATGAACTTTAATTGAACTGCAACTAAAAATAAACAAGAAACCAATATTCATCTGTTAATATTTCTATACGATAAATCTATAAATCAAGTGTTTTAATTGGTTACAATTTTTATAATTCGAAGGGTTTTTGAAATAAATTAATAGAAAAATTTGACTGGGTTGAAAAAAAAACAATTAAAATTAATTATATTTTTTCCACCATTACCATCATAAAACAATGAACGAACATTTTATCGTTTACTTAGATCCATTAAGAACAGCCCATTGAATTTTCCAACATCATAAATTTCATAAATAAAATTGAATGGTTGTTTGTTACCAAATGTCAATACTACTTTGGCACTTTTAAGTTTTATAGTATTTTTTCACATATTCGAGATAGAATCTTAAATAAACTCAAATAAACAAATAAATTGCAATTGAAATATATAAAAGAATGACCATTTGAATGCAATATTATTGTTGCAACGATTGTTTGAAGAGCGACACCATTAAACCCTGCCTTGTTTTTTTTCTTCACACCATTCAAAATGTATTCGTGTGTAAAACCTCCTACCATACAATTCATAAAGTGTCAATTTTTAACTTTGAAGTTTTGCGTTTTATTTCTATTATTTTTAGGGTGTTGCAAAACGCAAATTATAAATAATAATCACCCAAAATCCAAATCCAAGATGTGATCTCTACACACGTTTTTCAGTTTTATTGTTTTTTCCATGAATTTTATGGAATAAAAATAAATAAAAACCGAAAAAAAACCTTTCAATGTTTAAAATTCTTACACTGGTTATTATGATCATTTATGTATGTTTAAGTTCAGAAACAACTTTATGTTTTTCGGTTATAATTGTTATTTACTTAGAAAAGCTGCGTAAGTTTTTTACTCTAACTTTAATAACCACCAACCAGCCTTTCAGTTTCAAGTCGAGCTCAAGTCAAAGTTACAATTCATTCAATTGAAAAATGGAAAAAAATCTGTTTTGAAAAATTTGAATGGTTGGTACAATTTCTGTTTAGTTTGCCTGAATTGAAGTTAAGTTTGTTGATTTTGACTGATTGACAGTTGTTTTCGTAATGGTCGACTTAAATATCATTTACATATGGCTTTTTGTTTAATCATTACTAATCCCCTTCTGACTTTTCTACATTTCCGCGTATTATTGACTAACTGATATTAAATGAATTCAAATTAACTCATGATCACAAAATTTTAAAACGTATAAATTCTGAATTTTTATTCGTTTTAGTCTGAAAGCAGGGATATTGAATGAATGTAAACGTAAGGTTGCATCCATGACTTAGAATCGAACTTGCCTAGGCCTGAGATCGTAAACGATTATTACTTTGGGTTAAAAAAAGTGTTTGAGTTTGTTTTATTAATATCGACAAGGCCATTGTATTGTTGGTGGTGGCAGTAGTAAGTATTTTTAATGGTTTGTTATTGCAGCAGTCTCCAAATCATTTTGTATAACAGAGGGTTCTCTCAAGAGGTGTTAATTAAGAATTGAACAGTTAAAAATAGAACTGAACTGAAGTAGAACTGAACTAGTACTAAACTAGAACCGAACAAGAATTGAACTAGAATTGAACTGAACTAGTACTAAACTAGAACTGAACAAGAACTGAACTAGAATTGAACCAGAACTGAACTAGAACTGAACTAGAACTGATCTAGAACTGAACTAGAACTGATCTAGAACTGAAATAGAACTGAACTAGAACTGAACTAGAACTGAACTAGAACTGAACTAGAACTGAACTAGAACTGAACTAGAACTG
>NC_060952.1:20642298-20643640 GCF_022045245.1 Lucilia cuprina
TCAGTTCTAGTTCAGTTCTAGTTCAGTTCTAGTTCAGTTCTAGTTCAGTTCTAGTTCAGTTCTAGTTCAGTTCTAGTTTAGTTCTAGTACAGTTCTAGTTCAGTTCTAAAAATATTCTTAAATTAGTTTGGGTTTGGAAATAGTATTACCGTTATATATTTTTTGCGACTAAAAATAATATTTGACCTATTATTTTAAGAAATATATAAATATATCTATATAATAATTTTCAAGAAGGTTATGCATTAAAAAAGTTTATAATAATTTTTTAATTGTCAAAACAATTAGCATCGTTCTCCTTGAAGATTAAAAATAATTTAATATAAATATCGAAATACATACATAAATAAAATGTAAAAAAAAACAAATAAAAATATCATTCAGATCTTATTTTATTTATTTTGTGTTTGGTTGATTTGTATAAATTTGTTTTTACCACAATTATTCTCAGAAATCATCAATTTGTAGATACTAATGTTATTTTTGTTTTTCTTTTTATTGTTGAGTTTTTAAACAATTCCTTAGAGATTTATTGACTACGCAAAATAAACAAAATACAAACGAGTTTACATAAATAACAAACGTAAAAAATCCATCTACTTCACTAACAAGTGAATATTTTAAACGCAAATCTGAAGTGAATGAGTAAATAATAACAACAATAAAACAGACTTCAATCTGAAAATGACTCATGACAAAATGTTAAATATTCCCATACGCAAAAGAGAAAAAACAAAACAAAAACCGACTGCAAAAAAAACACAGTCACAATTTAAATTCAACTGCATCATAAAAAAACGCGTCTATTTAAAATCAAATAAAACATATTTTTATTAACGAGACAAGCCAACAGCAAAAACGCATAAAAGTTGAAAATAATTTAAAACTACATACGCGCCATCACTATTTGAAGTTCTAATGCATGTTTAACAACAACTTTGCAACACCAACAACAACAAGACTATGATTAACAATAACAACAATATAAACAATGTGTGTGAATTCACGAAAACGTACTGACTCTGTCACCACCTCAGTTATTGAGACGGTAATTCAGTCAATACAATTCAATAAAATATGTATGAGTCTGTTTTTTTAAAAGAGTATTTCGAAAATAGAGTTCAGTTCTAGTTGAGTTCTAGTTCAGTTTAATTTAGTTCGAGTTCAGTTCTGATTCAATTCTAGTTCAGTTCTTGTTCAGTTCTAGTTCAGTACTAGTTCAGTTCTAGTTAATTTCTGGTTCAGTTCTAGTTCAGTTCTAGTTCAGTTCTAGTTCAGTTCTAGTTCAGTTCTAGTTCAGTTCTGGTTCAGTTCTAGTTCAGTTCTAGTTCAGTTCTAGTTC
>NC_060952.1:20643740-20690963 GCF_022045245.1 Lucilia cuprina
AACTGAACTAGAACTGAACTAGAACTGAACTAGAACTAAACTAGAACTGAACTAGAACTGAACTAGAACTGAACTAGAACTGAACTAGAACTGACCTAGAACTGAACTGGAACTGAAGTAGAACTGAACTAGAACTGAACTATAACTTAACAAGAAATAAACTAGAACAATTCGTTATACTGCTCTACAACACTTGTTAATTTAATTTGAAAGGTTATGTTGTTTCCACAGATAGTACCCCTGCTGCAAAATGTATTTCATCATTTCAATTAATAAATATTAGAAAACCAAAAATTTGTTGCTTCCTTTCTACACACAACAAACCAATAATGTTCCATTCGGTTTCCCTCTCAGTTTTATTATATAAATAGTTTAAATTATTTAACAAAACATAAATTTTATGATTTAAACGAAAACAAATCTAACAAATTTTAAATTGATTTCAAATCATAACATCTTTTTATAACCATATTTGCGTATGTGTATTTCATAAACATATAAACGCTGAATATATTAAAGTATTTATGAGTACTTAAGCCAAATGTATAAAATAAACGATAGAATGAAATTCCAAAATAAAACATAAATATTTTCGTTTAAAACCTTTTGCTATATTAAAAATTCCACTAAATAACTTTAAATGGTTGTATTAACGAAATAAATGTTAAATATTGATATCGAAATATTATTATTTTTCATTTTCGTTTAACAAACAAAACTCCCCTTTAAAAAATAAATTTTAACATAAGCCACCCCATTTTTCTTCTCGCTCTGTTTTTTTTTTAATGGTAGAAAAAATACTTTTAAAATAGAAATAAATTTGTAGCTAAACAAGGTAGACTAGTGAAAACCTTATATTTGAAGAACTTCTAAAATATGGAATATGTTTGTGATAAATTTTTTTATTAATGGATTATATAAAGTAATTAAATATTAATTAAAAATATAAGCTTAATAAATATGTTTTAATTTATTTTTTTAACATACTTATAATTCAAGATTGCAAGGAGTTAACAGAGAATTAGTCCAATAGTGATTGGTACTTATATTGTAGTAAAATGTTCTTTGTTGTTGATTTATTTGCTTATCGCAGCGTGTTGAAGTACATAATGAAAAACATTCAAACTATGTTTATGTTCTTTACACAAGTCACTTGTTACATATTTTTTAATTTGATAATTTGGAAAATTTTCAAATACATGTTGTATAATTGAGTCGTTTACAACTAATTGCATTTGAGTGTAGGGTATTAATATTTCAAAAGTGTTTAAACGTGTGCTATAAGAACGAACGAACTTAAATAACAAAAATGTTTTTATATCCGTCATAATATACAGATGTTTTCTCTCTTATAGACGAGTACCATGATTTCAGGATATATTCCAAGTAATTGGAATAAAAACGCATTTTTTAACATTTTCTTGGTATTCTAAAGTATTTTCCCTTTATTCAATCGCTCCTGAGTGTATATTTTGAATTCGCATCAAAATTCTGTATGTTATTTTTTATTTTTTTTTTTTTGAAAATAAGTATCATGCAATTTTTATGCGTGAATATTTGCGTAAATTTAACATTTACTTGCGAGCTAAACAAAAAATAAAAAAAAAAAACAGAAGAATAAAAAGGAGCAACACTAAAAACGAGTAAATAAATTGAACAAATCAAGCATAAAACTGAAATGCTAAACAAAAATACTCAAAGATATATGTACATAAATAAATAAACAAACACACGCACTCAAATTCATACAAACAAACACTTGAATATAAAATGCTAAAATAAATTTTACACAGTCGTACAGAAAAAAAGATACTCAAAATTTTGTATACACTTTACGTTACTATACTTGTACATTGTGTATGCATGACTAACAAGGATAACGATTTCGCAGAGGTACTCATTTTGAACGGTAAAAGTACTTTGAACCACAAAAAAAAATTTCTAAATCCAACTTTTATTCAAATATTCATTATAGATTATATTCAAAATACCATATTAATAGGCATTTTATTTTTTCGTATTTCATTTCAGATAAAATCGTTAAATTTTTACATTTAGACGTTAAGCAGCCACATTCTTTATTATGTTTGACTATAATGGGATTCCAAATGCTGTAAAATTTGAAAAACGGACCTATTTGGACAGCACTTGTGTTAACCATGGTCACCACAATCACATATATGAATTGCAATAAAATATATTCATGTTTGTATTTAATTATTTTCATATGCATATAAATTGCTTTAATACATTCAACATTGTTTGCGTATGATTAATATTTATTTCTTAGTTAGTTGCGTCACTCATACGCACGGTTGTTTTGAGGCTAATTAAAATAATGGACCGATTTCAACCATTTCGTCCTTTGGACAAAAGAAGAGTATGTGCCAAATGTCATCATCTGATCTTCAAAAAGTTATTCTAATCAGATTGGTTTACTTGAAGTTTACATCAGTACAAACGTATAATACTCTCTGCACTTTAGTTGGTTTAGGGTACAAATATATCCGTTATAAACATGGTAATGACTTGCAATTGTAACCACTTTTCTATTAACTAACTTTTTAATGACTAAAACATACTTTACATTGTTACTTTTAAGCGATTTCTAATTACTTATAAGTGGTTTCACTCCTTACCATGAATAAGGAGTGAAACAAATAAGCTGTACTTAGGTCTATAGGATCGGTTCTCATATGTGTCATAGATCTTAATAGGTACCAAAATTTACATTGGTACCAGTTTCTGTCATCTCTGACAATCTATAGCCATATATATGTATATGTGTAATTTTTCATGAGTGTTTGCATGTAAGTGCCTTTGAGTAATGAAAGTGGTATTATTCATTGAATAAAAATAAAGTAAATTTTTCCACTAAAAATAAGAATATGTATGGAGAATATGAAAACGACTATAAAGACAACAACAGCAGTATATTACCATACAACCGAATAAAAAAATATTCAACGAATATTTTGTATTTTTACTTATAAATATGTAGATTCTAAATAAAAATCCCTTTTATGTTACAATTTAGTTGCTGTTGCTGGAATTATATAAAGATTTGTATATTAAATCAATTGATTGAATTTGATTTAATAGACCATTTTATAAGAATGTACACAAATGGCAAAATATACATACAAATGTACATATGTACTATATAAGAATAAATATCAGTGATATAATGGAATAAGATTTTTTTCTTGAAAGAAATAATATTACTTTACTCTTCAACCATGAGAGTTCGAAACATTTTAAAAAGTTTTCAATAGTTGAATTAACTAAGTTTTTTAAAACAAAATCTTGTACCACAAATGTTTGAAAATTTTTAAATAGATTACGAATATGGGTGTTAAATATTAAATTATCAAAAAGCTAGTAAGTATGTAATAAATGTGTTTTCAATTAAATACCTAACGACCTACGTATGACCTTTTTGCTACTGCGACGTACTTTTCATTTATTTAAATACATACATCCATATAACCTTTTTGACATTTGGCAATTTCTTTACGTTACAATTACACATTTTTTTATAATCTACACCATTATAATGAGGAGGGTATTATGCGTTTGTGCTGATGTTTGTAACACCCAAAGCTTAAGAAGCTTAACACCCATGTTAAGCTTGTGCACATGCTACAGGTCGGAAATTTCAAGATAATTTGATGAAATTTAGCAAATACTCTTCTTTTCACCCAAGGGACATACGTTATTAAATCGGTGATTGAAATCGATCCATTATTTCTCCTAGCCTCCATATAACCGTAAACCCCGTATAGGGCTTTTGAGTTACTCACTGGTGTAGGGTTTGATATGATCGAAAATGACCTACTATACATTCATACTTGTTTTTTATTATTTTTTTTTCTGTGTTGACCCCAATTGTTTATTGCGTACCGGAAATGCATCAAAACTTTATGTTTTCTTTTGTGCAGTTTGTATATTGTATGCAACAGAAACTTCTGTTTTATTTCTTAAGAATTTTAATTTTAAATTACAGAAAATGGACTTTTTTGTTTTTTTCTTGTCATTGTCCTTTGTATTTTTAATTACTTGTTGTTAGCAAAGCTATTGTATTCTATAGTGTTTTTTTCTACAATTGTTCTATTGTGTTGCAAAGTGTGCAGTGAATACAAGTGTTAGAATGTAAAAGAAGGTGGAAAAGGCAATAAAAACAAAATTGTAACTTTTTTGCAAAATGTCAAAGGACTATGACAAAAATGCTATTTATATTTGGGGCGTATTAAATAAATGTGATATCAATTTTAACAATTTGATAGTTATAAAAACAGTTAACAGTTATTGTTTAGAAAATAATTTTTTTTATTTTTATAATAATCATTTATAATGAATTTAATCAAATCTTATCGGCGGTCCGAGTATTATGTGAAAAAATGGACAGATTTTCAGACAGGCGGATAAAGACTTAGAAAGAAAATAATTTTCTGAATTACAAAAATCAACACAAACGCATAAAACAACAGCCTCCAGTCCCATCACTATGGAGAGTATAAGAAACTTACTAGAAATTATGAAAAAACCTTAAAATAAAAATGACAATCAATAGTATTGATTTCATTCTGCAATATTTAACAATACAATTATCTACATATTATTTTCATTTGCCACAATCAAAAACAATCTACAGGGTGATACAATTACAAGTATTTTATTTAAAAACATCTGTTATTTAACACTGGTGAATTTTTAAAATTAAATATATAAACTTGGATTTTTAGAAAAATGAAAGTACAAGTGTATTTTAAAAATAATATATGTTTTTCCCCATAAATAATAAATTTGATTTTCAAAAAGTTACTTGTATTTAGACCATCCTAAACAATGAAGCAGAGATGGCAAACAAGCTATATTTCTTGTAATTGTAGAAAAACTTTTCGATTTTGTCATCAAAGGAAAGGAATGATAAATTGTTTATATCTTCTCATGAAACATTTGACGAGAATTTGAGAATTAAGGTTTTTAGGCTTTTGCCTTATGAAATAAAATTTAATTCGTTAAAAATCAATATCGAAGATGTACAAATTACCATCCCTGTCAAGTAACAGTGGTGCAGAATGAAAAGTTCTCTAAACAGTTCAGTATAAAATTTGATATGACCTAAGTCCATTTTAAGTTCTAAACATAATTAAAATTTTTTAACTTTAAACATTATAAACTTGAAGAAATATTTTGTGTTTTTTAACGACATTTTCACCATCTCTAGTTATTTTTTTACTTTAAGTTATATTGACAGTTCTTATATAAAGTTGTCGTAACTGGAAGAATAACTATAAATTAAATGATAACTGAAGGTGATGAAAATAGGTGTTAGATGTATAATTCTTAATAATAAAGTAAATATGCTAGAGAAAATCCCATAATTCTGAAAAATTGGAGCAAAATCACAAAAATGTTATTTTTAACAATTTTTTGGGGATAAATAGAAAACACATCAAAGCTTCGTAAACTGCTTTCCATCATATTCAGAAAAGTCTACACTGAAAAAAAAAAACAATAGAAAAGTACGGAAATTGATAAAATATGTTGTCAAAAGTGACTTTATAACATTTGTTCATACTTGGACAACGAATGTGTAAAAAATTTTAATTTTGTACTAGATTTGACTACTGCACGTACATACTTTGACAACGGAACTTATTGAAAAATTTTAATCACTTTGGTGCCATTTGGGTACCAGGCGAGTATAATTTGAAAACGTATTTTTTATATTTTAATACGAAGTACTTGCGATTTTGCTTACAAAGATGTTGTTTAATTTTTAATAATAAGAAGATTCAGCGAGAACTTAAACCGGTGACTTTGGTTATTAAAAGTCACTGAGGCTGTACTTAGCTACTTGATTAGGTAAGTAGTTGTCATTGAAAAGTATGTTTTTGAGTAAGTAGAAGTCATTACCCGATATTTGCTGAGTAATTGTCTAACTAATAATAAAATTCGAAGCACATTTTATCCAAAAAAGTTTAACAATGTAAAAATATAAACGTTGTTCATAACTGGAAAATTAAAAAATATAGAGCACATGCACGCCTGACTTTGTCCCACTATAAAAGGGTTGAATTGTGGCGTGACATATTTAAAAATAAAATTTGATCTCCTTTAACATGTATTAAGTTTTCCAATATTTAATTGAATATTTATTTATTTGTGTATATTAAAGGAAAATTTTTAAATAAAACAAAAAAATAAAACTAATAAATTCTCATGCCTATCGAACCTAAACAATAAGAAATATATATTTGTTAGTAAGTATGTTTTCTATTTATATTTTCTCGACGATTCATGCAAGAGATGTTTTATTTATTTACCAAAAGGGATTTGATGTTTTATAGGAATTTTGGTTTTATATAAAATCTTGCTACATATAAGAAGAAGGTAGTAAGAAGGTATTTTAGTATGTGAATACGCTTCCTTTTATAAAATTATAATGTGGAGTACTTAAATTTTTAAGTTACATAAATTTTAAAATTTAATCGTTACAAACAATTTCAAAAAATTAAGAAAAATTATGAAATCTATTTTATGAATTTTACTTCAATATGAAACTCCTCTCACTCAATTATCCTTTATTCTTATTCTAATAAACAAGTTTTTGAATATTTGATAGTGACGAGTCTTTGTGTAATACAATGTTATCAGCCGTCATACAGACTTTACACAATTTACAAGAGAAGTGTTGCGTATAAGCAATATTTTAAGTTCAATAAAAATTATAACTACGTTATGTTCAACATAAGTCTTACGTTCTTCAATTTAAAAAATATTTTTTCTATATATCTGATATCTACCCGAAAAGTCGATTATTCCAGTCGATTATTTTTAGAACGAATTTTCTCTTCACTTTACTTTGGTATGATTCCCTTTGTCACAGATTTTGCATACTTACATACATATGCATGCTTTTATGTGAAAAATGATAATGATGAAGAAAAAACGACAAATAAATTCACTTGGATCAGTGATATATGGGTAATTCCACAGACATTTCGACCACTTCAAATTTTCAACCCTTTCGATTTAGTTATAACTAGAAACATATATTGCGGTTTCTATGGCGTATAAATTGGATCCATAACTTAAACGGTTCATATGTTATGAGTTTCTAAAACAGGGCATCTCGCGTATTTTTGTTCAAAATTAGAAATGTTGACGACTGAATAACTTTGTAACCAGTTATCCAATTTTAACAAATGATGTTTCATTCGACAGGACTTCGATTACTCGTTTTTTGACATTTCATTAAAATTACATAAACTCCTGGCGCAAGGACAATATAGTGGAAAATGTCCTTTATCCTTAAATATCTTAAAAAAGGATATTTTGTTTTTCTTAATTTTTTTTACGACAAATAGACAAACTTATTGTTATTGCTATGTAAAAATTTTAGAATGGGATCTTAATGGGTTTGGAAGTTATAGGGGTTTATATATAGCTACATTTACAATTTCCATAGGAAATGAGTGCTTTTTACACATTTTAACACATTTATAGTCAAGTAAATTAAGGTTTTAATGTCTCAGCTTAGCGATATAAATATATAGTAAAATATATCTGAAATCATGTCTTATATATTTGAAATATTGGAGGTCACAGGTCAAAATAATACATTTTTTTATATATCTCCCTTTTAGTATATCCTACGGATATTTAAAACAGGCTTTTTTGGTCAATTTATTTTGGAATTACCCATATACCACACATATACATTTAGACTCGCGAAAACATGCATATTTCAGGGAACAAATTATATTTACTACTACCTAAGGTAAGTCCAAAAATAAAAAAGTGGTTGTAATAACACAAGGAAAAAAGTTTAGGAACCTTACAATTTCACTTTAAATGCATAAGGAAAAGGAAAAAGAAATAAATACGCCTGGTAGCAAATTGACACCAAAGTGTTTATAATGTTTCAATAACGGATGTAAATGGGAAATATTTACACACATACTAGCAAAAATCTGTTTAGCAGATTAAGGAGACCTAAAGAAAATAATTTTAATGTTCATTAATGGTTTAAAAGTAAGAAATAAGTTTATTTCAAGCCAAAGTCTCTCAATATAACATCCTGACTTGTTAATATATTGTATTGAGATCAGGAAACTTTGTAAAACAATTATTTTTTCTCGATTCATAATTATTTATTTGTGATTAAGTGATTTTCGAAAATGTTTTTATATGGAAGCTATGACCAATAATACTTATAGGCCGATCCAGAAAGAAGTCGCTAAATTATTTGTCAATATTTGAGAAAATTTTAGTTAAGATTATTATTAGCTTTTATTATTATAAACGATTAGATAAATGATTATTTTAAGTGGAAGTAGTATGGCAGGTTGATCAACTATGGGTCGATCCGGTTTTTTTTTTTGGGGAAATAAAATAAGTGTTTTGGTATAAACCAAATTTGCTTTGGAGTTAAGAAAATTTGAATTACGATAACATAAAATTATTAGCACTTATTATAAACGATTAAATAAGTGATTATTTTAAGTGGAAGTTGTATTGCAGGTTGACCAACTATGGGTCGATCCGGCCTTTTTTGAATATTGAAACAGGTGCTTTGGTATAAACCAAACGTAATGTTATGGTGACCAAATTAAGAGGTAATCTTTAATGGCGGCTATAAAACTCTAGAGAGATTTTCAAACTAATCAAGAATAAGAAAAAACGCAATGTTTTCATTAATGTGTCTTCTTTTAAGACGAAGTGTTGAGCATTTCTGATAGAATTATTAAAGATTTGGATCTCACATATAAATGGGGTCTTTTGAAAAGAGTTTTGAACATACACATAGACTGACTGATGGACATGGCTTAATCGACTACACTATATATAGGACTCGGAATAAACAATGATTTTTAGGGTTGAAATTACAGAACTTGGTGGCAAATTCCGGCATTCAAAATCGATCGAAACTTCAACAGAATTTTAAAAAATTTTATTAGAAATTTATTAGAATTCTGTCTCTTTTATATTTTACATTTAAATAAAGTTTTTACTTATGTAAAATGTACATATATATATTTATATTATTTAATTAATGAATAATAATGATTGAAACCTTAAAAATCAAATGAATAGAAACAAACACTTTAAGCTTTCTTTTACTAAAGGAAAATTTTCAAGGCCTTTTCAATTCAAATCAAACATAACACTCAACATACAAATATTTAAATTCTTTTGTTTCAAATTGTTTAGGTTCCATCTTTAAAAAGGTTTCCTTTTTAGTAACAAAAAATTAAAGAAGGAAAGAAACAAACAAGCAATGAAAAAAACATAAAAATTTTAAAAAGAAAATTAAACTCACACCTGTAGAATGATGAAGATGATGGAAACATGCTTCATTGCACAGCAGGGAAAATTAGAAAAACTGAGGGAAGCTAAAAAAATCAAAAGAAATATAACAAGCACCATATGCCAACGAAATAACAAGACAAAATACTTACAAACAAATGAAATTCAAATGGTCAGTCCAGTCAGCAAAAGAAGTAAAAAAAGCAGACATAATTTGAAGGAATGACTGGTGAGTAAAACTACAAAAGAACCAAAAAAAAAAAAACAAAAAAACAAGAAAATAAGAAATAAGAGAAGAAAGCAAATAAACTTAAATCAATTGTCTGCCAGTTAAATATGCAAAGAAATCTCCATTATATGGGTAGCCCAATAAAAAGAAATAAATGGCAGGAAAAACAACAAATATGTAATCAGCATACACTTAAAGAAAAAGGTCATTCGATTTCAAATTACCATATATTCCCATCTAAACAAAAACAACTCGGATGTCAAAATCATTATATGAAAAAAAAACTACATGCAGGCACCTTTTTTACTACCATGTACTTGTATGTACAAATGTAAATGAGATGAAATTAAATGTATTTTATGGTTGTCAATACCTTTAGAAGATACAAATCTTAAAGTTTAACTTCTTGACATGAATTTTTTGTATGCAGAAAGTTCAAAAATCTAAAAAAATTTATAAAGAACAATAAACACTTACTGGTATACAAATATATTTTGCAGTCACTGGCAGTACTTTAAATATGTGAATTCTTTTTTTGACAAATGTTATCACCAGGGAAACCAAAATATGCAAATGCATGTTTTTTGTGTATGGACACGCATGGATAAGATATTTACACGTTCAGGCCAATTTAATTTGGC
The DNA here is from genome assembly GCF_022045245.1 of Lucilia cuprina. Lineage (NCBI taxonomy): Eukaryota > Metazoa > Arthropoda > Insecta > Diptera > Calliphoridae > Lucilia > Lucilia cuprina. The sequence goes on from NC_060952.1 coordinate 20,653,929, forward strand.
ATTGATTTTTTTGAGCATATCTATGCATATTTTATTCATAACAGCATAATTTAGCATTTTTTGAGCTTTTCAGGATATTATCATGTTTTTAGTGCACTATTTTCTCTTTTAGTGCATATTTTTTAATTTTTGTATATAAAAACATTTTTTGTAAAATTTATTCTTAAAATTTTATGAGAATAAATTTTATATTTTTTTTAATTTAATGTTTTTTTCAATAAAGCATTTGGTTTTAAATCGGAAATAAAATCGATTACTTTGGATTTCATGAGACTCATTTTTATCATTTAAAAGCTATAGCTTTTATATAATCCAATTATCATTTCTATTACCACATCGATTAAAATGTTAGTTTAGAAGCTTTCAATGTAACTGAAAGAAGTGTGTCAAACTTTGTCGTTTTAAATTTCTTTATCTTGGGCACCAAATAGGTTTTTTGATTATTTGAATGTAAAACAGAATTCCGTTTTAAAGAAGTTCTTTAAACTATGAGATAAATCAAATATCAAAAAAAAAAAAGTCTTATAGGATGAAATATGATACTAAATATTGAATATTTCAATGAAATTTCGTTCTTTTTGTAATTTTCAATGTTAAAAAATAATTAAGAATTTTAGAGCATATTTTTAAAATATTAAAAGCATATTTTGAGTTTTTTACTGCATATTTAAAGCGCTTAAAACTCTTTCAAAACAACATGTTCACGTTGCCATCGTTTCGCAGACGTAGCGTATTGCATAGGTCTATTCTAAATTATAATCAAATGACTTCTCTTCCCTTAAATAGGTTAAGTTAACGGACGAATATCAAAATCTAAAGTGTGAAATTCGTTGCGGATTGCGTTATATATCCTTTCTAACTTTTATATTGGACCAGGAAATTTTAAATCAAGAATGCCAAAGATTTAACTTAATGGTAGCCAAGTCTAAGTCCTTTTCGAGAGTAACAACTATTTTTCCAATTTTTTCTTTCTCTACCCATTTTCATGCTCTGAAATTTTAAAAAATAATTTTCCTACAAAAAAATTTAAATAATTTCCTAACTAAGTCTAGGCCTAAGATTACAATTTCATTATAGTAAAAACTAGAGAACATATTTATTGCAAAGAAAATTGATAATAAAATAAATAAACAATAACAACACTTATACATTTTAAAATTTGTTATTTTTGTATTAAACATTCGTGTAAAAAGTTGCAAAGGGAAAACTCATAAATAATTCATTATGAAATTAATACAAATTTTAAAGGACTGACTTTTTTTGATCCCTTAACAAAAAAAAAAAGCATACATTTACAAAAATTTCGACCATACGAGTAAAATACACATTGAAGTATTAAGAAGCCATTTCAAATTGGTTATACAATCACCCACTTCATGCTCAAGGAAAATCTTCAAAGAAAAACACAGTACAGAAAAAATAAGAAAAAGTAAGTGAAACAAAATAAACAAAAATCGTAAAAACAACAATACCAAAAAAAAGGAAAAACTTATCACTACTTTTACTACCACAAACGTAAGAAAACAAATCAAAGAGAAATTGTAAACGACAAGTTAATCTTACTTCGAGCATGGCCGGAAGCGTTTTTATGACCCAATGGACAAGGTTGGCAACAAAAAAAAGGAGCAGGACATGCACACAAATGTATGTAGGAAGATATATTTTCCCAACATACATACATCAACATCAAGGGAGAAATTCACAGACAGACACTTAGTCATGATGAAACACGAGACAAGACACAATGTATGATTTCCCCAAAAAAAAAAAATTAAATTACACAAAAACATATCGCAAAATTTACACAAATACAAGCACACTTGTATGTACATACACTCACAGGATCTAATAGGAATATAACTAACAAAGTGCGTAAAATTCAGGGAGGTGCAACTTGCGATACAAGGCAAAGAGTTTGATTGTAGAGTTGTGAATACAAAAATTAACTCATTTAAAAATTCCTAAAAATCTTTATGAGAGTTGTTTATATTAATTTAAACTTTATCAGGTACGATCTTTAAATTATCTGCAGTTACGGCAATATTGTTCTTCTATAGTCGGTGCCTCTAGACGTCTGCCTCTGCTACACTTATAACATCATCTCAAGTAGTTTACCTTATCCAAATGGAAAATATAAATCTTCTGTATATGTATATGTATGTGGTTAAAGTAATTGTGTTTTTATACATACATGTGTATGTAAGTAAAATTTTATTCAAAAAAAAAGTTGGCAGTATAAGCAGACAGAATAGGTGTATGTAGCACCGTGTGTTTTATAATATGAAGAACATTTTAACAAGAGAAAATTTAGAGGCCTGTTAACTTCAGCAAGGATGGTAAAAATAAAGCAAACGAAAAAAAAAGGATGTGAAAGTCTCAGCTGGTTCACTGATTTAGCTGTACGTTAACACAAAATACAAAGTTAAATAAAACAATTTCTTTAACGTTAAAATCATTGAAATTAAATCACAACATACAGATGAATACATCCGACTACACACACACATACAACACAGACTCATGTTTTTTTCTTTGGTCTTTGTCTTTTTGGTTGAATCTCCCAGGAATTAGGGAAGTATAGCCAAGTGAGTAATGGTTGGGGATGTGGAGATGATTTAGTACTTTTAGCAGCATATTTTTAATGTGTTTTCTTAAGTGTTTCCTCATTTTGAGTGGTTGAGAGTATGAGCATAAAATGCTTTAATGACTTAAGTGGAAATTATAGAAATTAAGTAGAAAGAAAAGTGTATTTAAATTGCGACTTGTAGATTTTAAGGTTTTTTAATGTTGGATCAGATAACATTACAATAGGAAATCTCATTCAAATATATTTATAATGGTTGCCAAATTATAATGCCTTATTGTATGCATAAGGGTTTCTTTGTAATTGAATGGAAAGGTCAAGTTATTCAGCGAAAACGATGTGTTATGAAAGTCACAAATACATGTTGCAATGTCGAAATCACAACGATGCGTTCTTGTATTCACAACAATGGGTTGTCCAAGTTACAACGGTAGTTGTCAAAATATTAACTAACTGAGTGTTACAAAACGTGGTAAGCTCACTTTTGACATTGGATTTGATCAATTTCGGTACTTGTCTACCGCGTTTTTCCCGCTGTGTAGTTTTAGAAACGAACTTGGAAGTCTACCTAGTAGTTTTCTTTACAGCTTTAGCTGATACAAACGACTTGGTATTTCCATACCAGTCAGATATCCTTCCCAATATTTTACTATATAAATTTCAATGTCTATGTTTTTGTCAAGTTTTTTTCACTATCAATTCCATCTACTATATATACCATAGTCCTTGCATTAGCATTCCTCTTCGCCCAAATAACTTGCTGACATTTAAAGCTTGTTGTTCCTGTGTGTCTCTCTCTCTTTTGTATTTTATGGACAAGCAATATACTAAAATCTCTACTTCATCTAATTCTTTATTTTTATTCCATTTTTATCGGATACATTTTATTTAACAGATTTGTTTTTTTTCTATTTCATTTTATTTGTGGCGTAAAACAATAAAAAAGTCGAATAAACGTAGAAATCTTAAAATAATACCTTTTTTATTATTGTTGCTTATGCTTCATTGCTCTTTGGGTTTGGGTATGCTTCATCTTGTTCATCTTCTTCCATTTTCAATTGTATTTCATTTGATCCATTTTTGTTTCGTTTTCATTTTGAACTCTTTCTTCTACACTCTCTACATTCGTTTCCTGAAATGTTCACATACCGAGATTTACGATGTGTATGAGTAAATGTTGAAGATTGTGGATTTAGTAGTTGTGGCATAAATGCCTCGTGTATCCAGGAACACCAATACAACAATCACTAGCAGCAACCAATCATTATATGATTGGATAAATAAATGAATTGGATAGTTATGGATGGATGGATGGTTGAAGAGAAGCATGAATCAATGAATAGATAGATGAACGGAATGGATTCATGGTTGGCTAAATATGAAACAGCAACAATATGACAATATAAAGATTTAAATGGTAGAACAATTACTTACGTAATAGCTTTTATTTTGAATGGCTTATGTCAAATTGTATTTACTATAAAAGGCCTTTAATCGTATGTGGTAGTGATGTAGTTTGTGTATTGTGTATGTGTTACACATTTTCAGCTGCCACAATCTAAAAATTGCTTATCACCGCATTATTAAGATAAAATAATTATTGCTTAATAATTAATTATTGCTTCCTAATGTTTTTTTGAGCTTTAATTAATTGAAATAAAATATTATATCCTTGTCTATAGTATAGTCTATAGTCTAATCTATAGTCTAGTCTATAGTCTAGTCTATAGTCTAGTCTATAGTCTAGTCTATAGTCTAGTCTATAGTCTAGTCTATAGTCTAGTCTATAGTCTAGTCTATAGTCTAGTCTATAGTCTAGTCTATAGTCCAGCCTATAGTCTAGCCTATAGTCTAGCCTATAGTCTAGTCTATAGTCTAGTCTATAGTCTAGTCTATAGTCTAGTCTATAGTCTAGTATATAGTCTAGTCTATAGTCTAGTCTATAGTTTAGTATATAGACAAGTTAAGGTTATAGTCTTGTCTATAGTATAGACTCTATATAGTAGAGTCTGATCTATAGTCTATGGCCTAGTCTATAATCCAGTCTATAGTCTAATCTATGGTATAGTCTTCAGTGTAGTCTATAATGTAGTCTGTAGTCCAGTCTTTAGCCAGGTCTATAGTCAAGTCTTTAGTCTAGTCTATAGTTTAGTATATAATCTTGTCTATAATGTAGTTTGCACTGTAGTCTATAGACTATATTTCCTAGTTCCAATTCTAGTCTATAGTCCATGACATCGATAATGGTCATGAAAAGAAAATTATTTACAAAAAATGCTTTACTGAGAAACATAAACAATCACTATAGAAACGTTTAATTTAGATCGATATCTGATATTGATATTTTTACGATTTCTTAAATATTAATAAATTTTTCGAACACATTAAATATATAATTCCATGTATTTAATTAATAAACTTATACGATTTTAATACATTTAATAAACAAGATTTGATACACAAGTTTTTTCTAATAATTGTTAGAATCAAATTTAAAAAGTATCTCTTAAATTTTTCTTCTACTACATTAAACATTCAGTTGTTAGAAAATTCTCACAAAATTGTTATAAATCATTTGTTTTCTAAATACATGTGATGCATTCAATTGAAAGGTGTTGAAATTATTTATTTTATTCATTTCGTTCAGGTATAAACGCTTAGTGTATAGTTGTTTATTTAAAATAACTTTAAATTTAATTGCATTTTATCATTATCATTTTATGCTGTTTGCTCCTTCACACAGACACTAATATAAGTTGGAGACATAGAAGTATATACTATTTATATGTATCCATTCTAGAACTACGTACTTCCGTTTGTATCATCATCTGCAACAATATAGTCTTGTTTTTCATTTCATTTAACCATTCATCTTGTATTTTGACATAATAAATAAAAGTTTTTCGTTTTATGGTAAATAAAGAAACATGTATGTATGTACATTAGGGTAGCAATAAGATGTACACTACGCTTAGATGTATTAAAAGGTATTAATACATCTAAGTTCTATTAAAACTTTCCGAATTGTTTTACAAATTCATTTACACGTTTTTAAACGTACAAAATCTTGTATGAAAAGTTTAAAAATTTAAAATTTTTTTTCTATTCTTTTTAAGATGTTTATAATTTTGAAACACTTATTTGGTGGAAAAACATGTGATAAATTTTATAGTTAATATAAAGATACAATGGAGAAATTTCATTAACAACCTTCACATTATGAATGTTTTTGTTGTATTTTTGTTTATGATAATGAGCGATAATCCATCATCATCAGAAATAATAGAATTTGCGAACCCTTGACAGAAACATTCAATTACAAGACTGATATCACAGTTATCCGAAAGATTAGATGGACAGTACAGGGACATATGTACGTAAAAACTGATTAATTTATTAGCAATTGGTAAATAATAATTGAATAGTAATAATTCGCATCAAGGTGAAATTGGAAACGTAAGCAACACATTGCTAAGAAGGCTGGATATCACAAAGCTGTAAACCTCAGATATAACCACTGGGATCACTAACCTGTTCTAACAACTACTACGAGTTTACGCCTCTTCCTCTAATATTTTTGTCGACTATACGTTAGGTAAAAGATTACTTGAAGCCTGAATTTGGTATTATCGCTATGCTGATACGTCTTTGCGGAATTGACAAGGACATTTTACACAAGACAACCTGACAGGAATAGGTTCAGTAAACAAAAATCCATATTGCAATATCGGGGAGAGGACCCGAAGGAGACACAGGACACAAGATAGCTGTGTGCATCCACGCATGACTTTTCCATCAAGGCGCACAATAATCTCGTATGAAAATATCGATGTTAATTTCTCATTGCCACCCTAATGCAAATGTTTAAACACTAATACACATACAAATATAGTTAAGAAAACCTAATGTATTTCAAATTTCATTCTCAAACAAGTAATTAAAAAAGTGAACAACGTTTTATAACAAAGGGTGATCTAAGATTGAAGTACTCCATGCTTTCAATTCGACTGTTTAGCAAACTTAATATCTATGTACATATGTATATGTGCACATAGATTGATTATAAAGATGTATGGAATACTAAGAATACATATCCTTTTGGTAACCCCTATAACATTATTTATTAATATGCATTGACAGTGACACACACACACATTAGAAAACTACATACGTATATCTGCATCTGTTCCATTCCATTATTCATGAACATTTTCATCATAAAGAACTAAAATTCAAGACAAAATTTAATTGCCTACTCCGTACGTATTTATATTCGTAAATATTTAAAATCCTTATCATGCTCAAACCACTTAATGTTCCGAATAAAATGGAATACAACTGAGGATGTGTATTGTATGTACAATAAACAAACAATTAAACTTAGGTCTAAATTGTGGTGGGGCATGAGTGTTGGTGGCATACAAGTAACTAGGTGTAGGAGTATAAAAATTACAAAAGCTTAAGGGTAAATAACGATCTGGTATTAAGACCCAAAGACAAACTAGTCATTTTACTTATTACCCTGCGGTTACAGACATCCTGCAATCCCGTCAGCTACTATGACTGCTTTTCTTTTGCACGTAGCTACCCGGAAAAAACTTGTAATGGTAATGGTAATAACGTCTTATTAATAATCTGTTATATAATTACTTTTTCATAAATTTATTAGCTTCTGTCTGAAGATATTGAAGCGGTATACGTTTTTTCACACGATTTGAATTGACTGATTTTTCTAATTACTTGTAAGCGAAGTACTTGCTTCCAATGACATTACCGTGTCAAAATAATGTCTTAAAATACTATTGTGTAAGTAAATTTTAGCATTTCGATCCCTTACATGGCAATGCCAGTTTTTGCTGGGTATATACATATAAACCCACTTGATTCAACTGAACTGAACTCATCTGAATATAACACAAACCAATTCAGTTCAATGTAAAATTAATGTAAACTACTTATATCTTAACAAAGAGCAACATATTTTTCTCCGTAGTAATTATTGATACTGGTAGGTCTTGTAAAAGAATTTTTATTCTATGCATTACAATAATACTATACATAATAATCAGAAAGAAAACTTTTCTTGCCCTTCTGCAGAGAATTGCATATTTTCTTTTTCTTTACCGAGTTAAATAAAATTAAGTAAAATGTATAAAACATGGAAAACAACATTGAATCGAGAGTAAATAAAAAATAAACATATAAAACGATCGATATTTTAACCTACATCTTGACTTATTTCACTAATCAAAATAAAGATCAAATAAATTTCTTAGTCCAATGTAGATCCGATAGATTAGATCAACTTAAGATGGTTGTAGACAAACTGTATAAAAGTATTCGAAATTAAGATCTGAGATTGAGTACGCCAACTATTCAGCTGTTACAAAAACTTCAACATACATTATTCATACTGATGATGAAGTGTACCACAATATCTGCAGCGCAGCAAAAATATTACAGCATATTTACATTTTAATAGTAAACTCTTTGATGTTGCACTGTGGTTTTAATTAAAGATTAATTTAATTATGATTTTAATAAAAAAATCTACCTGACAAGATAAATTATATTAAAAATTTGTATACAAATTGAAGAACTTTTTTAAAAACATTTAAATTTATTATAACCTTTACCACTATAGTGGAAAGGGTATTATGCGTTTGTGCTGATGCTTGTAACACCAAAAAAATGTTGATTTTACACCCACCTTAAAGTAGTCCATTGGCTTAGAATCACTTTCAGAGCCGATTAGCTTTGTGCGTCCGTTTGTCTATGTGTCTATGTAAAGCTTTCGAGCACAACCGAACCTCCAGAATAGGGGGTTCGGTTTATGTTAAATTTTCTAGTATGTCAACATCAAAAAAGATAAGTTTTATTTAAGTCTAAATGAGTGCCGGTTTGTGTAATGATCGAGGCTCATTTGACCCTAGCCCAAATACAAACATATAATGCTGATGTTGAGGAAAATTCCTCTAAATGTTCACATTAATGTCAAAGTTTTTTGTGTAAAATGTGAAGATTCTAGCTTTTATTTTATTTAATTCATATTAATATGGAGGGTGCCATGCCCACTATATCCATTCTGCACATTTTATACACAAATATACTCCTGGGTGTTAAAGTTGTCGCAAAAGATGTTACAGTTTCCGAGATATGCGACTTTTAATACTTACATAGGCTTTGGGAAGTGGAGATACCCGTGCTTCCAATGTCAACTATATAACCAAAGTTTTAATTTACAATAAAAATAAAACTATAAATTAATTAACTAATAAAAGAAATCAAATTAAAAAAATTTCTTGGTCCCCAAACCACTGTTGCATGCTTGTTACTTCTGTTCTTGAAGTTGTTGCTGACGATTTCTAACAAACGCCAAAGGTCTATAAATGTATGAGTAAAACATTTCAGTGAGTAAGAGTCAGTGAATGTAAGTACAACGAATAGGATATACTTTCTCTGAATGTATGAAAAATAACATTTTGCTGGAGGTTGTTTACATATCTGGTTGCTTGGTTTCTGTTGAAAATCATTGGGGGGAATAAATATATATATGTATGCACATAAGTTTCTTCTTTACGAGTCAATACGTGGGATAAGCTTAAAGTTTAAGGAACTCTATTAGAAAATTTTCATATTTAAAAGAAGTAAATTTTTTATAAAATAAGTAAATAAAGAGTCAAAGGCATGAAAATCTGCTATACCACATCAAAATAAAACAGTAGTTTAGATGAAAAAAAAATGGAGGACCTAGGGAGAAATGGACGAAGTTTTTTTTGACCAATTCTAAAATTTATCTATCAACCTACGTGGAAATTTGCATTTCATTGAAAGGCTGTTGCTACTTTTTGATATTTTATTGTTTTAAATAGTTGGAATGATGATGAAGATGATGTTGTTGACGGTGGTTTATTTGTATATCCATTTCCTTACCCGATACTGCTATCGTTGTTGTTTTGTATATTTTTACGTTCTGTATGCGTAGAATCCGTTATGACTTCTCAGGTTTGTTAAAGTTTTCATTCACAAGACGCACTTTGTTTACGAAGGCTGATGAGAATCATTTAAAACTTTTTTTCAAACAATCAAATTACAACAACTAAACACCAATTAAATATTAAATCAAACAATTCAAATATACAAAGAGAACAACGGTTACGAAGTTATGCAAAAGTTAAGAGTTTTGTTCTAGGGCAAAAGAATTGATGACTTTTTCGTAATATAATTATTAGTATACTTACTAAGTTTGGAGTGATGCAAAAAGGAAGAAGTTTTCAAGGGATGCATAATAACACATATTTATACATATGCACATATATGTTATACATACGAAGTAGAGGTACTCGGTATTGATTAGACACATCTCACTCGATTCAAATAAGGTCATAGAAATACAAAGTTTCAATGATAAATATGGTTGTTTTTTAGGGTTTTATGGAATGGGGACGCCTTTTTTACGCCCACTTTTTTAAAAACAATAATTATACCAACTTTCAATTTACGATGTACAAAACATTACAAAATTTGGTGTGATAATGGTTTTAATAATATCATGATCATGATCAAAGGACCTTTATGTAACATTTTGAAAAGATTGTAGACATTTTTTATCATATTGTACAGAGATTCTAACTACAGTAGATTTCATTCATTAAATATTATCTAATATAATTAAATTATACAACAAATATTTCTTTGTCTCAAGAACTAAAGTAGAATATATTAATTTATTGTAGTCTACTGATTTGTCATTAATTATTGTAATATAACAAGATTTTTTGTCATTCTTTGGTTTTTATCATTATTATCATTTGACAGAATTCCACAATATTTAATACCATGGTTACGGTTTCTTGGAATACAATTATCTACTACAGGAATACCTAAATGATTCTAATAGAAATACTTTATGTATTTTTTACGGTCTTTTGACGATGATTAAAATGTTTCATACATTAACATTAGATCAAAGTAAAAAAAATTCACTGTCTTTGAGGCTTTAAACCTGGGCGCAAACAGCAAACATCAACAGTGTATATCTTCCAAAATAATTATTATTCACATCCACATCATCACTGCCATCAACATCATCATTATTATCGTTATCATCATAATAATTAATTTAGCCTCTAGAAGCACAATTAAATTAATGTCTAATTAACGTTTTCTTTTTTTCTTACGTTTTGATAAATGCATGAATTATTCATATCAAAATAAATATGCGTACACCAGGGACATAATTGTTTGGGGTTATTTATTGTGGTGGCAGCAAGAAGATGAACTTGTTGGTCTACCTACCACCTACTAATTATTAACAATGGACATCTACAGCCGTAAAATTTACAACGCACTTACTTATGGAAATATGTACATATTTTGCAAAGAAAAATATCGTAACAGATATAGTTTTTGTCCTAAATATTGCTTAGTAACATAATAGAATTAATTTATTAAATTTTAATTAAATTAAATAAAATTTTGAAAGTATTAATAGAGCAACCAACGACTCTAAATATTGTCCACAATATACTATTAAATTATGGCCTTAACGGAATGTCAACAGGCTATAGACTAGACTATAGAGTAGATTATAGACTAGACTATAGACTAGACTATAGACTAGACTATAGACTAGACTATAGACTAGACTATAGACTAGACTATAGACAAGACTATAGACTAGACTATAGACTAGACTATAGACTAGACTATAGACTAGACTATAGACTAGACTATAGACTAGACTATAGACTAGACTATAGACTAGACTATAGACTAGACTATAGATTAATCCCAAATTTGAAACTTTGAAAATGAGAAAAATAGAAAATAAGTAAAAAACAGAATTTCCCCCCTTTAAATGCTCGAGCTGAATCCGCGGCTGGATAAGACTACAAACGAAACTATAGACTTAATTATAGACTAGACTTAACTTTAGACATGACTATAGACTAGTCTATATACTAGAATATAGACTAGACCAGCCGCGGATTCAGCTCGCGCTTGCATTAGACTTTAGACTGGACTTGACCATAAACTGAACCATCGACCAGACTATAGACGAAATTAAAGACTATTAGGACTTTTTTCATATCGAATTAAAATAAAACACACTTGAAGTCTTTATAGTAAGGGCGCTACAATCCTATGTATAATTCTAAATTTTAACTAAACTGTTTTTATATGTATGAGAACTTTCTAATGCCTTAGATATTTTCATTCTAAAAACAACTGCATTTTTCCTTGACATGTTGTTAAAATTTTATTTTCAACTAAAGACTTAATTGCATTTTTTTATTTATTAAAAGAAAAAAAAAACTGTTCCATTAATTTTAATACCCCGAAGATTTCAAACTTCCAAACTCTAGGGATTTGAAATTCATATAGTAAAAAGATGTATAACAAATGTTTTGTATATAGTTTAAATATATTCAACATTCATATAAGCATGAATAAATATATTACGCAAAGGTTTGGTTACAATGACAATATAATACACGCTATATGAACTGTTTTGATATTTTAGGAAGATGGTATTTTTTTTAATAACTATTCAAATGAGAATTTAAAGAAAGGATCAACAAGTAAAGGGCACACACTCATTGTAATCTCCAGATAAAATATTTTATTAATAATAATTATCACGTACATATTATTTTTTTTAGTTTTGTCGCATGCATTTTAGATTTTTTCGTAATTCTACAATCTGAAAAAGAGTCCGATTCTTTTCATTGTAAAAAAGTTATAATACCTATCAAACGAAGTGTAGAGATTTTTTGCTACAAATACAAAAGTAAAAACTAACAGCACATTATAATTATAATTAACTTAACAGCTGGTAAGTATATACATATATTGTATCTTAATATAATATGCATTTATAACCATCCATTTACATTCGTACATACATAAATCCTTATATATTTGTATATTTGTCTATGTGTCCTTGTTTAAGTTTATACATAAATCTACATATGTATGAGTTTATTCGTCCAAAATTTACAACTTATAAATGTGTCCTTCTAGTTAAGTAAGTGTATTTACTTGTGTGTTCATAAATGTGTAATAAACTTAAGTTTTATCAGCATGATATTTTACTTGGCTGGATTTAGGTACTTTCAAATGAACGAGTCAGGTTCAAAGCCAAAGATTTCAAAATATATTTTGTTTTTTTTTTTATTTCCAAAATCAAGTCAGCATATAATGTGTATTTGACACATTATAATAATAATATTTTTGGACATTCGTCTGTGTAGGCATTTTTGTGTAACTAAGGGTGTTTTGATAATGATACCCAATACCAATCTTGGTTTGATTACAATCTCGTGGTAAAGAGATACTGCTACCACTAGTCTACGACTGTTACTTGGAACGGTTTGTCTGAGTTTCGGACTTTGCATTTTTTTCTTTATTGGAGATCTACCTTCGGGAGTAAGTTGGTATTAAATGAAAAAGATACGGAGGCCTTTCAAGTTATGAACTTTAAGAAAATTATGTCATTTTGGTTCATTCAAGATCTATTGCTGAAGAGGATCTATATAGTGGAGATATCGATATTTAGATGCTGGATCCAACAACGCATTAATACTCTCATAAACAATAACCATTTGAGATTTTTATTTTGATTAGAATATAATAAAGGAAGATTGGCCGATTGTTAAACATTTTTAAACCGAAGAGTATATATCTAACGATCATTGTTTAAACTTGATTCTTTATACCGATTGTAGACGCTATTTCATCAGCAATATTTTATTTACTTCTCAATCTGGACACTAACAATTATAATTCAAAATATCATGTTTACTTATCACTTTAAGAAGGATAAAGGACAGAAACATAATAACAAATAGAACAACAAAAAAATCATTTAAAAAGTAGAATAAATAAGAAAACAAAACATTCATCTTTATGTAATTCATCATTTTTTGTGCTGTTTTGCAAAAAAAATATAAACGAAATGAAAAATAAACACCAGGGGTTTTATGTGTCCTGTATATGCGTTGCACCAAAAAAAAATCCAACGAAAAAAGCTCCGAGAAATTACTTTAAGGGTAGTTAGTTTTCAGTATGAGTATTATGGCAGAGTACATTTAACTTGATTTCCACTTTGTTTTTCGTTTTTTTTTTTGTTGTTGGTTTTATGCGTAAAAATTTAATAACATTCCATTTGACGTAAAACCAAAAAAAAAACTTACTCGTATTGTACATTAACTGAAATAAAGTTAAGTAAGAGTAAAAACGACAACAAAACAGCATGAAAAAAGCTGAGTAGAAAAAAACAAAAGGTCCTTGACAAATAAAGGTCCTTACAGTACTTTAGTACTTACGTACCCATATCATACAATAGCGGTGACTTAAATAAACAGTTTGTGTTTTTTCCAAAATAAAAGGGTAAATATACTTTAAGGTAGTAGTTGTGGGAATAGCAACAGGGTATTTGCGTTTTTGAAATGTTCCACAGTTAACAAAAAAGAAATGGAAAAAATAATAACAAAACGTCTAAACAAAATATACTGTAAAATACCATTTGTCAAATTCAGCATAACAGGCAAAATTGTTGGTTTGTATTATTCTAGAAGGTCATCTCCTCAATGAGATAAAATTAAAAAGTCTTACATAAAAAAATCTTATGTATTACATTTCTAGACAAAAATTAGATCTTTAGATCGTTAAAAGTCCGAATTTTCAAAAGTACTAAACTAACATGTAATACATATATTCTAACCTAATTTACTAGACCAGAGTCTCTGGTAGGAATCAAACTCTCAACCTCTATGGGTTGTTATTAATAACCTTAGGAGGATATATTCTTAGTTAAATAAGTTTAATTTAAAAAATTATTTAAAAAAAATCAAATTTAATTATGCCATCAATTTTTGCAAAATATGAATTTAAACCGATTAATTTGATTCAGTTAACACTTTCACGTCACATTTTTCATGAAGCGTAATTTTGAGTTCGAAGCTACATTAAATGGTAATTTCCAAAGAAAAATAAGTTATTTTTTAGAATTTGATGGCATTGCTAAAAAAGATATCCTGAGATATCCTTCGAAAACACATTTTTAATTAAAAATCATATTCATAAAAAATCTAAACCGCTGGATTTTGTGTGCGTGAAAGGATAAACAGACTTATGGAAATGATTCGTGAAATAAAATGGTCTGGTCGTTAATGGACATTTTTGATTTATTGAGGTGACATGGCCACTATTTTAAACCTGATATTTAAAAAAAACAATTTAAAATAAGTATGAGAGATATTATTTTAAAATAAATTTTTTAGAGAATTGCCACATCCAATATAGATTCCGTCCATATTCAATTCAACTACTGAAGATATGGCCTAAAATGTTTAATACTGCTAAAAAAAATGTGTTCAACAATTAAATATTTTAGAATATTCGATAAAAACAATATATTTTTTTATAGAAGTACAACCCTCCCATTTTAAATCCGGCCACTCTAATATAAATTAAGTAAGATGACTGACAGGTGCATTGATTTGAACACGAATTATTTAGTCCAAAGGATTAAAATCATAATTTTTACAAACTAGCTTAGCCAAAAAAATCCTCTAACAAGTTTTTATAAGGATTGGTCCATATTCTTTGAACCAATAGATTTATCAGAATATCAGTTTTTCATCAATAAATTACTTAAAAATATCTCTATACATATAAGTCCTTTTCAATAATGACCCTTCAATAAAGAACAAGTATGAATGTATAGTCGGTCATGGCCGACCATATGATACCCTACACCTATCAGTATGTCAAAAATATGGATTATTTTGTAAATTTAATTTGTTTTTTTAACTTTATTCCGCAATATTTTTACTTAGTTTTGATTAACAAGGGATTTTATTTTGTACAAGAGGCGTATAGGCGAGTAGGGGTAAATATGGGCATATCCTTATCAATGTTGGTATTAACCTTTAAAGTTATTTATGTACAATTTAATCGTGTTTATAAGTGAATTTTGACTTTCAGGTC
This sequence comes from Lucilia cuprina, assembly GCF_022045245.1. NCBI lineage: Eukaryota > Metazoa > Arthropoda > Insecta > Diptera > Calliphoridae > Lucilia > Lucilia cuprina. The sequence goes on from NC_060952.1 coordinate 20,669,509, forward strand.
AAATGTCACCCGATCATAACAAAAATTGGTACTTAGTATCATTTAGAGTTCTATAAAACTAAGTTTTGCCAATTAACAATTAACATAATAATGCAAAGGCCCTATTCGGGGTGTACGGTTGTATTGGGGCTAGGCGAAATAACGTGCGGATTTCAAGAATTTTCAAAAGCGTTCGTCCAAAGGAAACGTATGTACAAATTTCATTAAGTTATAGGTATTGAAAATTGCGACCTCTTGCGTGCGCATAAGGTTTACACGGACACACAGACAGACATAGCTAACTCGTCTCAGAAAGAGATCCTAATCCGTTTAGTATACTTGAAGGTGGTTGTAGGACCTCCCTAGGGTAGGGTGTAGGGTATAAAAAGTCACCTTTTAAAGGTTCTAATTTACGCCGTGCTCTGAATGTTTAATTTTATAGAAAACTCAAATAGTACCAGTCGAAGTACCAAAAAATGCCCTTTTTCATGTTTCTAGGTTATAGTATATTAATCAAGTGCCAGTCCAAGAACGAAACAGTGTTAAAAAGTCTCCTTTTATAGATTTTAATTCACTCCTGACTCTACATGCAATTTTTTTTTTAATTTTTATTCATACACAACACATTTGCATTGACATATACACATTTATGAAATAGATTAAAAGTAATTTTCTTATGAAATCTTGCACATTTTTTGCAACACCCTTTCTTAATTAGTTAAGTGACAAAGCAAACATGTTCCTTATTTTATATCCCACTGTAATTCATTTTATTCATGACGTCACATGACTAAAAAACATAAACAACAATTTGCCAAACTAAAACTCACACTGAACAGAGAGTACTCGGAGTACTCGGTGGCCAGCATCTTGGCTTTTCACTTTAGCAAAATTTGCTAGCAAGTTTTGTTAGATTTTCATATTGAAATTTAAGAATTTTTAATAAAATAATGTAAATGTATAAACTTACCGGGCCTTTTGTTGTCATCTTTGTAGGAGCCACTAACCGCAAATTAAGTGGAACACACTTTTAGAGATTTAGAAGCTCTTAGAACACAAACTCTTTAAACAATACTTAATAATGTAAGTAAACATTTTTTTCTTTACTATTTCATTAAAATTAAATAATTTTAAGCACTTTTAAACATAATAAAAATAAATTAATTAAAATTTTTTCTTTATGAATTTTCACTTGTTTCACAAAACTACCGTTTAACTGCGTTTACTGCAACAAATGTAAATAAACATGTTGGGTGAGGGTGTTGCCAGTTGTTTTAAAATGCATATTATATATTTCCCCCTCGTAAGATTGCATTTGAATTGGGGAACTTATTAAAAAGCTTAAAATGAAAGCATAACTATGAGATAAATTATTTTAAACATAAGAGTAAGTAGTTTTTTCGTTGGAAAGTACATTTAATTTATTTAGTTTAATAATCAAATTCTTTTATACAATTTGAATAAAAGATTTCCACAGAAATTGTAATGCAATTAATGTGTGAATTAATAAAAATGTTAAGAATTTTATGTGAGTTGGTAATTTTTTTAAAAAATAGTAAAAAACTTTTAGAAAAACTTTATTTACTTACTTTTTATTACTTTTTCTTATTGTATGGACGTAATTTATAATTTTTTTATTAAAATTATTTATGTTATTTATTTACATTAATTAATAAATAACTTTATTTTTCTTATTCTGCTAAATTTTAAATAACTTAAGTTGTAAATCTTTTATTTTCACTTTATAAAATTATTCGAATTAAACCTTTATTCATTCGAATAATCGTATAAGTGAAAGAAAATCAAATAAGAATATATATTCGGGAATGGCCAACCATATCGGTTTTAAGTTTTCAGGAGAGCATTTATGTTATTTGCTACAAGAATATTGTAAATATATTCCAGAATGATTTACCATTTCTGAAAAAATATTTTCACAGGGAAAAAAATATCGAAAAATTTCACAAAACTGTTTATAACTTTTTTTACCTATAAGGTATACACACAATTGGGACGAACGACAAATTTCGTATAGCACGACGAGCTAGTCGACAACAATTCGTTGCGAAAATTCGTCGAAAGAAACACAATCAAATTATTCGTACTGCGAATTTTAATGGCTTTAAAATTTTTTCGAACATTATTTAGAAATTAGAAAATGTAAGAAATTGGCCTCGTAAAGAACTAAAATTATATTTTTGTGAATATTCCCAATTTTGAGGTTATTTTAACAGCATCAAATTTTTTTTCGAACTTAATTTTAAATATTCCAACATAGAATTGTAGTGTCATCAAGTGTACTCCAGACCGCCAAATTTCAGACAATTCGGGCCACCAGAACTGGTTTTAATGGCTTTAAAATCTTTTCGAACTTAAGTTCAAATTTTCGAAATTTTTATTTTTAGTTTTTATGACTATGATTATTTTAACAGCATAAAAAATTTTCGAACATAACTACGAATTTTCGAATATAATTTCGAAAATGTAGACTGATATAGCTAAATCGACATAGAAAATTATTCTGAGCCGATTTATTTACTTTAAGGTGGCTTCAGAACCAATATTTTTCGGTGTTACAAACATTAGCATAAACGCATAATACCCTTCCAACCTCTTTATGCTATGAAAAATTAAAGTTTATTTCAATAATTTTAAACACAAATAATTGATAACTTTTTTGTCTTTTTGGAAAAATTTGTAATAATATTTATTAATACTTTAAAGTTCAATTTAAGCAATTTCATTTTACAAATTTTTGTAATTTTTGCCAAAATGTTTCAAAATTGAACTTTTCTAACTGTTAATAAAGTTCCCAGCGCAATTGTCCATAAAATGGCATCTTCATAAACTTAATACTAACTTGGCAGCACTTAACGATCAAAGATTGATGTTTTAGCTTAGACAAAAACCTTAATTATGCTTTTAGTACATAGCATATGTTTAATGCAACGAAAAGCTTTGAAAAGCAACAGCTGTCAAAGCAGCAGCTGTTTTGTTTTAGTTTTCATTTGCCGCCATTGGCTTTACATGTGTTTGTTATAAGTTTTGTTTGTAAACTATTGCAGAATACAATAAATAAATAGTTTTTTAATTAAAATACTAAGAAAATTGTCATACACTTTTGTTAAATTTAACTATTATTCGTACGTTTCGTAAGTTTTCTTAAAAACGGGAGTGTAAGACGCGTGTGTTGTGAAAGAAAGCAACTTAGAAAAAAGTGGACATTTTTTCGTTTAGGCGTGCGTGTTTTTCGTTGTCGTATCGGGGTTACGGTTAACATTTTGTGCCGGTAAAATGTCGGTTCTATTAGCGGATATCGATGCAACCTGTGCCGCTTTAGGTTATTCCGATGGCCAACGGTATCAGGCTGAGCCAGATGCCATACAAGGTTTAAAGGTACGACTATAATTGATTGACTACTGATTGCCTTTAGTTTGTGTGGTTGCTGTGGTTGTGGTACATGTTTAACATATTCATTTTGCCGGCTACTGCCGCAACCTTCAACCTTTTTGTCAATTACTTGGGCTTGATTGATTTCTCATTGGCCTGTCTCATATGTATTATAATTTTTCTTTTTTTCTTTCTACTAACAAATTTCATCTTGTTTTCGTTTTCGAATTTAGCATCTCATTTGGATTTTACGTCGTGATTTGGATAATCATGAGTATCGTCGCCATTTGGGTCGTGCCAAAGTTTTGCAAACAGATTTAGTTTATATGCTGCCTGACTATGTTGACGATGATGAATATGCCGATGTACTCATACGTCTTTTGGTCATATTAACAAATCCCACATTGTTGTTGTATCGTGATGGGCCACCCAAGGATAATCATGGTCGCAAGGTTTTTCTTGAGCTCATTGATATTCTGCAGGGCTATAAGAATGCCTTTACACGTGATAAGATATGGTCGGCAGTGTTTGGCAAATTAAAGAAATCATTAGAAATTGTAAGTATAAGAATTTTCATGTATTTCTATTTGTATATTATATTTATTATATACAGATATCTATGAAATAAGGAGAGAAAATTAATTTGCTTCAAATATTTTCTTTTTTAAATTTAATGCATAAATTGAAATGATTTTTATTATTTGTACTTAATTTAGTATTTACATAAGGGATACCTAGATTATTTCATAAATATTAAACAAATATTCCACTTATAGGTAATTTTAATAGAAATGACCAATAAACTAGTTATTAGTGTAGCATACAGAATAACCCATAGACAAGACAGTTACTAGGAGCTTTTCCATAATAAAAACTAACTGTTGACTAGCGAGTTGCTATCTTTCGTCATCTTGGGTATTAATACCCAAAAACTAGCAAGTTAGCAGATCGTCTAAACGACTAGACTAGACCACAGAATAAAGTGAACGTTCCCACAACAATTGGATCTTCGCTCCGGAACGACCCGAGTCATACTCGGCCAAAGATTGTCAACCCAGCGACAGCTGTATCAACCGAAAGTTTTTTCCCCAAGAAAGAACTATCGGCCACAGTCGAGTTGTTACAACAACAACAGAACAAAGTGAATATATGTTCTCAAACAAGTGTTTAAACTGTTCAATAGATTAATTAATTAAACTAGTCAATATTATAATTTCTACACTAGTCCATTGTATAGTCTATAGACTAGCGTATTGCTTAGACTATAGACCAGTCTATTGTTAAGTCTATAGACTAATATTTTATCTAGTTTATAGAAATATAATCTACTAGCTATACCCAGTGTGCTTCGCTACCCTCATCGTAGTGGAATAAAATAAATATCATTATTGTAAATGTATATATATCTGCAATATCAATAATTCCCCTTTTAGAGAACTCTTTAAGTTTGATTTTATGATTCTAGTCTCAATATTACAGAAAATTAGAAAAAACAGTTGAATAACGAAAAAGTACCAGACAGTGCCTTTTTATATATTTTCATTAAATCAGGATGACGCATGTTAAATTTTCAACCAGAAACCAAAAAAAATCGCATAAAGATTTTTATACAATCAGGAAGCTACATGTCCAATTTAATGTTTTTAGGTTCAATATTATAGAAAATTCGAAAAGTATTAGTAAAAGAACAAAAAAAGTACCAGAGTATGCTTTTTCAATTTTCGTTCAATTGGGATACTGCGTGTTTAATTTTATGATTATAAATTCAATATTTTAGAAAGCTCTAAAAGTACCAGTACCAGTGAATTACGAAAAAGTACCAAAGGACCAATCTTATTTAATTTTCATGTTCCTAAGTTCAATATTATAGAAAATTCAAAAAGTACCAGAAAATATTCCAGTTTAAATTTTCATTTACTCAAGTCCCTGATTGCTTTTAAAGATTCTAATTAACTCCGGGCTCCACATGCTTAATTTCATGTGTCTAGGATCAATATTATAAAAAGCACAAAAAGTACCTTTTGAAGAACGAAAAAGTACCCTTTATAGGTTCTCACTTAATCCAGGCTCTAAACGCTTAATTTCATGTTTCTAGGTTCAATATTATAGAAAATTCAAAATGTACCTTTTAAAGAACGGAAAAGTACCAAAAAGTCCCCTTTTATAGGTCCTCACTTAATCCGGGCTCTATATGCTTAATTTCACGTTCCTAGGTTCAATATTATACAAAAATCCAAAAAGTACCTTTTGAAGAACGAAAAGGTTTCAAAAAGTCCCCTTTTATATGTTCTCACTTAATCCATACTCTACATACTTAATTTCATGTTTCTAGGTTCAATATTATAAAAAATTCAAAAAGTACCTTTTGATGAACGAAAAGTCCTCTTTTATAGATTCTCATTTACTCCAGGCTCTACATGCTTAATTTCATGTTTCTAGGTTAAGTTTTATAGAAAACCCAAAAAGTACCTTTTGTAGAACGAAACAGTACCAAAAAGTCTCCTTTTATAGATTCTTATTTACTCCAGGTTCTACATGCTTAATTTCATGTTTCTAGGTTAAATTTTATAGAAAACTCAAAAAGTACCTTTTGAAGAACGAAAAAGTACCAAAAGTCCCCTTTTATAGGTTCTCACTTAATCCATCCTCTACATACTTGATTTCACGTTTCTATGTTCAATATTATAGGAAATTAAAAAAGTACCTTTTGAAGAACGAAAAAGTACCCCTTTTATAGATTCTCATTTACTCCGGGCTCTAAACGCTTAATTTCATGTTTCTAGGTTCAATATTATAGAAAATTCAAAAAGTACCTTTTGTAGAACAAAACAGTACCAAAAAGTCTCCTTTTATAAATTCTCATTTACTCCGGGCTCTACATGCTTAATTTCATGTTTCTAGGTTCAATATTATACAAAAATCCAAACAGTACCTTTGAAGAACGAAAAAGTACCAAAAGTCCCCTTTTATAGGTTCTCACTTAATCCATCCTCTACATACTTAATTTCATGCTTCCAGGTTCAATATTACAGGAAATTCAAAAAGTACCTTTTGTAGAACGAAAAAATACCAAAAAGTCCCCTTTTATAGATTCTCATTTACTCCGGGCTCTACATTCTTAATTTCATGTTTCTTGGTTCAATATTATAGGAAATGCAAAAAGTACCCTTTGAAGAACGAAAAAGTACCAAAAAGTCCCCTTTTATAGATTCTCATTTACTGCGGGCTTTACATGCTTAATTTCATGTTTCTAGGTTCAATATTATACAAAAATCCAAAAAGTACCTTTTGAAGAACGAAAAAGTACCAAAAGTCCCCTTTTATAGGTTCTCACTTAATCCATCCTCTACATACTTAATTTCATGTTTCTAGGTTCAATATTATAGGAAATTCAAAAAGTACCTTTTGAAGAACGAAAAAATACCAAAAAGTCCCCTTTTATAGATTCTCATTTACTCCGGGCTCTACATTCTTAATTTCATGTTTCTTGGTTCAATATTATAGGAAATTCAAAAAGTACCTTTTGAAGAACAAAAAGTACCAAAAAGTTCCCTTTTATAGATTCTCATTTACTCCGGGCTCTACATACTTAATTTCATGTTTCTAGATTTAATATTATGCAAAAGTCCAAAAAGTACCTTTTGTAGAACGAAACAGTACCAAAAAGTCTCCTTTTATAGATTCTCATTTACTCCGGGCTCTACATGCTTAATTTCATTAACGAAATAAAAATTCTATTCCAAAATGTTGCAACATCGTAGTGGGAGCCCGTTATTACGTATTTATATGTATAAGTTAATAAACCAAAATCAATGTTTTATGAAAAAAAGTACCAAAAATAGGTACAATTTTCACCCCTTAAACATCCGAATAACCAAAAAGTACTAAATTTATATTTTTATTTTTTCGTCAAGTTATGAAGGAGTCAAAAATATTTTTTGAATGTTCACTGGTTTAAAAGATACATGGGGTGCAAAAAAAGTACCAAAATACAGTTTTTACCCGTTTATTCCCTAAAGGGGCCGAAATTGAAAAAAGTACCAGACACCTGTCCGCTTATTTTTTAAATGAACGACGATAAGCTTTAAACTATTTTTGTATCTTTTCTAGTTTAGGAGATATGAGGTTACCGATTTTTACGTTTTTACCCTTTTTTACCCCCTAAACATTCGAATTTCCAAAAATCCCGTCTTAGTGGATCTATTTGGTGGGAGACCAACCCCCTGTCCAAATTTCAGCTCTTTAGCTTTAACCGTTTAGGCTGTGCGATGATGAATCAGTCAATCAGTCAGTCAGTCAGTCAGTCAGTAACGTTAGAATTTTATATATATAGATTATCTAATCTATAGACTAATTTATTATCTAGCCACAGACTAGTCTATCGTGTGGACTATAGACTAGTCCATTCTATATATACGCATGTATTCTAATCCATTGCCTAGTCTTAACACTAATCTCTTATATTGATTATTGACTAATCAATTACCCAGTCTACATACTAACCCATTGCCTAGTCTATAGACTAGTCCATTGCTTAGACTATAAATCCATATATTTTTTAGACTATTGACTTTTTTGTAGACTAATTTGTTTAAAGACAAATTTAGTCAATAGACTAGTACATAGAGTATCTCATATACTAATCTATTGCTAGTCCATTACAAAGACTATATACTAGTCCATTGTCTAGTCTATAAAATAACCTATTATATAGTTTATAGACTAGTCTATAGTATATTGCTTATTGGCCCATATTCTGTATTTCAATTCGAATCAAAATTTTCTCCGTTTGGCAACATTGGTAAACAACAACTTACAAAAACGTAGGTACGATCGTAATGCAGAATACACAAATCTGAATGCGTAAATGTAATATATTGTTATAGGGTATTATGCGTTTGTGCAGAAGTTTGTAACACCCAAAAATATTGGTGCTAGACCCACCTTAAAGTATACCAATCGGCTCAAAATCACTTTTTCAAGACAATTTGATGAAATTTGGCACATACTCTTTTTTTTGGTTCAAGGACGAACGCTATTGTTGATATCGGTCCATTATTTCTTCTAGCCCCCATACAACCGTACCCCGCGAATCGGGACTTTAAACTCACAATTCCGTTAAATGTTTTATACTGTCAACAAAAATCACCAAAAATTTGTTTTAAAGAACAATAAATGACAATACTAATTTTTATAGTGATCGGGCCTCATTTGACCCTAGCCCCCATACAATTTCCCCTTCAGAAAATGACTTGAAGGTCAAAATTAACTTATAATTACTAATAAAACGATCTAAATCTACATAAATGACTTTGAAGTAGACGTAAATTCATATTTGCACCTTCTCCCCTATGAGCTCTCTTGTAGAAAATCTTTTTTTTCAGCAATAAGTAAAAAATTTCACAATAAAATAAATTAAATGCTTTATATAAAAAAAAAATCCACAATTTTAACATACTGACTGGTGTAGGGTATCATATGGTCGGCAATGTCCGACTATAAATTCATACTTGTTTAGTTAATAAAATCATCCATTGACTAGTTTATAGACTAAACTATTATCTAGTTTATAGAATAGTCTATTATGTAACCTATATACTAAACTATAGCCTAGTCCAATGTATAGTAGGCTACTGTCTATTAAATAGAATAGTATATTGCATAGTCTATAATATATTTTAATTTCGATTTGATCAATCACATATGCTGTAACTAAAATCTTTTAATTATTTCTATTATTTATTTAAATTTTCTCTTAAATCCTCAACCATAACTCTTTAAAAAAAGTACTTTAATTCAATTTATTTTCGTTTTTGTCTTTTTCTTTAATAATTTTTCTTTTAAGTATAATTTTATTGTTAAAATTTTATTTGTATTTTTATTTTTTTGTTTAACAAAACTTCTGCAGACTTATTTTATCTTATAATTACGAATGTTTTTGTTTTTAATTTTAATTTTCTTTCTAAAGTTCACTTCAAAAAGTTATGTTTGTATGTTGTTGCTCTTGTCTTTAGATGGTTGTCTGTTGGTAGATTTTATTTTATTTTTTACAATTTTGGTAGACAGTTTTCAAAAACTATTTTTGTCTTGTCTACTAAAATTGTAATTTTCTTTAATGTTTTATTATAGAGGTGGTTGTTGTTGTTGTTGTTGTCGTCGTCGTTTTCTTTACCAACAAGTGACAATTGTTTTCAGTCATTTACATGTCTTAAATTCAAATGCAAAAAAAAAAAAAAGAAAAAGTAAATCCTTTTCGCCAAGTGGTTTTTGTGTAGATTCTTCTAAATCTTTTCTTCTGCTCATTCCACAAGTCCCCTTGAAATTGTTTGTTAGTGGGTATTAGTGTGTTTGTTTTGAAAATTTTGACTGACAAATGTGTCAATTTCGTATAAAACTGACGTTATTATATTTGTTGTTGTGTTAAATTTTCTTTTTGTGGCTTTTAAGATTGTGGCATTGCAGTTGTTGCTGCTGCTTAAACAGTTTAGATCTTTTTTTTCAACTTTTAAGCGAGCTTAAGTCAAAAGTTTTTAACAACTACATGCTTTAACTGCTGCCTGCCACCACCAACTTTGCAACTGTTGCCTATTTCAGTTTTTTTTCTATTTCTTAGTTTGCTTTTTTAAGTATTATAAGAGATGAGTAGAGACCACACTTAAACTAAGTTTAATTGTTTTAAAGATTTTTTCTTTTTGTTTATTGTTGTTTTTTCTTCTTAGAGGATTTTAGATAACAATTGTGGGTATGTTTGTGTGTGCATTTTAACTTTTTTTTAAAAACTTGTTGCAGCTGATTTGTATTTGAGTGTGCGTTCTACAAATGCATTTAGCATAAGAAGATGACATCCTAAATATTTGTTTAGTTAAGTGCAGTTTTCGAAGTTTTTAGTGTTTGATTTTTTTATTTTTTTTATTTGCAATATGAAAAGAACATAGAAAAATGAAATTTAAATAAACATATACTATAGCTTAGGAAAAAGGTTTATTTTTATATTTTTGTAAGACTTTTTTCTTTAACTTCCTATTTGTAAGCGATCCTGGAAGTACTTGCCTTCAAATGTCATCACCGTGTTAAAATAACGAGTGAAAATACAAATGCAGAAGTAGTTAAAAGAGTTTTCGTTTTAGCTTTTAAACACATTACTTTTCAATGTAAGTTTTTCGTGCGTTGATGATTGGTACTTCGAGTAAAATCATTTCTTAATATTTTACTATTTTTTATGTTAAAACAAATTAAACTTATAAAAACTCTTTAGCACATTCTCAGTATTAAATTATATTCAATTATATATTTTTTTTAAATAAATTCAGTAAACACCTCTTTTGTTTTATTACCATTGAAATCTAATTTACATCAAGAGAAAAAAGAACACAAAATGAAATTAACTTTAAACAAAATAAGTAAAATTTTTTCTTTTATTAAAGGTTTGTTCAAGGTTTACTACTTTTATTGTATTAGCACAGAAAAACTTCGCTAAAATAAACTTTTTAATTAAAAAAAGATTGTACATTCCTTTTCTTTAAGGTTCCATTATGTTCAACTGTTTTCGCTGGTTATTTCTTTCTAATTTTAATTTTTTTCTACACTATTCAATTAAATTTTAAACGTGAATACGAAATAAAAAACAAAATATAAACACATTTTTCATTTATCCTTTGATGGACACAAGTCGGACCACCTCATCTTTAAATTTTTTTTCTTCATCTTCTTTGGGTAGTTTATATTTTAAAAGTCCAAATATACAGACTATTAAAAACATTTTAACTTTAATTTTTCCACTTTTCTTTAACTGCTGCTGCTGTTGAATCATGATAAATAGAGAGTTTAACAAGGGAAAGAGAAAACAGAGAAAGCAAAACAATTTAAAGGCCAAATCACTTTTGAAAGGAATACAAAAAAAAAGAAAACTAAAATCTTGTAAAAAAATAAATAAAATAAATATATGTATGTAAAAAAAGCAAAACATATTTAAGTCAACTTTTAAAAACAAATTAAACAAATTAAAAATAATGGAAAACTACTACGGGAAAAACTGGCATCGCATCACATGACAACAGAACAGCTAGTTGTAGTAGGATTTTTTTCTTTAAATTTCTTATCTTATAACATAGAAGTAATGTACAATAGTAAACAGGAAATTAATGTAACGAAAAGTAAAGAAACTTAAAGTTGAAATATATTAAATAAATCGAGAAAAATTAATTTTACTACTGTACCTTCAGTGACAGGGATAAATAATTGTTTTGTTAAAAAGTGATTTGGAAGGCTGGGAATGTTGACTCTAAAGTTTTTATTCGATAAACATCGAAGCCTTTATTCTCGTTTAAGGGAATTTAAAGTAATTATTATAACATGGTGATGCCATTAAAGGCAAGTACCCATAGTCTAGTTTCTGGTCAAGTCTATAGTCTATAGTCAAGTCTATAATCTTAACTATAGTCTAGTCTATAATCTAGTCTATAGTCAATTCTATAGTCTAGTCTATAGTCTAGTCTATAGCCTAGTCTATAGTCTAGTCTATAGTCTAGTCTATAGTCTAGTCTATAGTCTAGTCTATAGTCTAGTCTATAGTCTAGTCTATAGTCTAGTCTATAGTCTAGTCTATAGTCTAGTCTATAGTCTAGTCTATAGTCTAGTCTATAGTCTAGTCTATAGTCTAGTCGAAAGTCTAGTGTATATGTATGTATATATGTATTTTAGGAAATGATTCTATTGAACAGTTTATAATAAAACTAAATACGTTCAAAAGACAACATTTCCCACAACTGAAAAGTGGCATTAATAAAGGTGATTGTTTCACCTTTTGTTGAAGTGATGTTTAATGACTTCCAAAAAGAAAAAATAATCATGTTTTTTGTTCTTTCCAATAACATCCAAAATTAGACCATAAAAATGACATCTTGAGAATGGCTTCAGATGTAAGCACTTCCAAGGAAAAAACAGAAGTTTTTCGTTTTTTTAAGTTTTTTTTTACTGGGTACAAGTGGAAGTTTTTCTTTCTCCCTTTAGTGCAATGAAACTAAACTAACTATTAATTAATTTAAATTTCTTTGAACATTGTTGACATCTGCTCTGTTTCATGTGCACAATATTAATTCGATTGAAAAAAATTAAATTAAGATTTAGTTTAAAATCATAATAATTTAAGTAAGAAATTTTATGGAAGAATGATTTTTAGTTAAAAGAAAGATAGGATTTAGATGGCAGCAATACTGAAATATTTTTCAATATTTACTTTAAAATTACTATGCATAATTTTTGTTTAAACTCTGCAAAAATTTAAAACACATTTAACAACCATAAAAACAATACAATCATAATAATCTTAAAAAATTAACAATCCACCATTTGATATCGTTTGTAAATCCACTAAAAGGCCACATTACCTATAGTTTTATTATCGTAATTATTATTCATTGAAACTAGAAATAAATTGGAAAAAAACATTTTAGTACTTTCGCATAGTTCAACATGTCCTGAGGCTGTGATATATAAAATAAAAACTTTTGCGCCAACCAAATGCTACAACAACAAAAGAAATAATACAAAATTCTAAAATTTCTTAAAACTTTTTATTTTTATGAATCATAATAATTTTTAATTACACCACTAAAACTGGAAATGCTAACATGAATGGAGGGAACAAAATAAAAGGAATATAGCCAAGAAGAATAGATATAGTATACCACGGTGATGAAGTAGATGATGGCACTGGTAATGATGATGATAAAACACCTTACGGAAATATAAACCACATCCTTGTTGTCATTTAGTTTTTGCCTAATAGTTTATACAAAGAGAGAGAGAGAGAGGGGTAAAGAAAAAGAATAAGGGAATTGGCATTATAAAGTGTGTAGAGGAAGTGTTGGGAAATAGTGTGCTAGAGTCCTGAAAGATAATAAAATAAACGTTCATTTAGTTGGCGGTCTATCCTTCTTTCTATATTTATTCATTCAATCCTTGATTACTATAATTTTGTCGCACTACATACTTTTGCAACTGTGCAGAAATCTGTCTGTCCTTTAGTCGATTTATCTAAACGTCTGTCCCTCTATTTGTCTTTATGAATGTGTGTTTATGCTTATTCTACTAGTTTGTAAAATTGTCGTTGTATTTCCTTTTAGCATTTGTCAGAAAATGGCAGTAAAAATAAAATGCTATAATTTCAGTTTTATTGCGGGAAACTTAACAAAACAAGAAAAACTTTTTGTTAACCAAATCTTTCCTATGGTTTTTTTGTGTATTTTTTTTGTTACTTGTTTGTTTTGTGCACTTTTCTACTGTAGCTTTAGTTTAGTTCTCTTCATAATGCAATTCATTCATTTATTCAGTCGTTCATCCTAACATTTGTAAGTTTGTATGTTTGCGTGTGGTTCTAAAATTCTACACGCAAAATGCAATTAAAATGTCAGAAAATCGTAAAAAAGGGCCAAATGGTTTTTTATGCGATTAAGTTAAAACAACTAGATTTGGTAATGTGCGAAACAGTATTGAGCTATTATTTTGCCAAAAACAAAAATGGTATTTTACTGATCAGGGAAATCCCATTGAATAGCGGTTTAGATAACAATATCATTAAAGAACTTTCGGGCATACAGTGGGTAGTTTTACTTCAATTGACCCAAATTTCGACACCTATATCTTCCGATCAGGATAAAATGATATACTTAAGGAAATCCCATTGAATAGCGGTTTAGATAACAAAGAATTTTCTGAGAAACAGTGTATCAAAGTTTGACATTTTTACCATATAGCTATTTTTCTCATGTATGTAACTTATTAACTACCTATTGTTCTTCGCAAAATTTTCTCCTAATAGTATAGTAGGTCCTTCTTTTTAAGAATATAATGGTGGCTTAACGCTACCCAAAAAAAAAAGAAATTCCAAAGAAGCGAAAAAAAGGTATAATTAACTTCATGAATGTATTCAAAAAGTCCTGAAGAAGATGATGATTTTAACACAGGCTTGTCTTAGGAAAGATGACTTTTTATTTGATTCCAAATTCAATACATCTGAATTAATTCTCAGAAGGTAATTATTATGTTCTTTTATTAATTTGACTTAGTTTGAAAGGAGGATGTATACACATCAAATCGGAAGAAAGACACCTAGGCCTCTATCGGGCCTGTTGTGCACTCCGTAACCAGTGTCACAGGTGGGAATCGAACCCACCACCTCCGGTCTACCAGACTAGAACACTAAACACTAACCTACCGAAGGCCACTAAGTTGGCTTAAATAATATTAAAAATTAAGTTAAAAATAATTGTTAAATACACACATTTATCTATCAACTCCAAAATAAAATGGGTTTAATTAAAAAAAATCAGTAGAAAAAAAGTTTAAACAATATTGGATTCTTTACGTTACTTTGGAAGTCAATAAACAACACATTCATAGAAGGTAAACAAATCAATTTAGTGCTACTTTTGAAGTGGTGATAAATGTTATTCTTTTAGAAGTGCTTCGTTTTATTTTTGCTGGGTGTATGTAAGTGCTATATAAACGACCTAATCTGAAACAACCTGTATATCTTCCGCCAAAAAGTAGTGTACTCCGGCGAAATGTAAATAAAAACTGAGGATATAAAAATTGGCGTCTGCCAAAAAAGTAAACTTAATGATGGGCTGCTGTGTTCTTTTTTTAATGAATTTAGAAATAAAATTTATATATTTTACTTTTACAAATTGCCTAAAAAAACTAAAGTTTTTTGTTAACGACAGTCAGAATCATCAGAAAACGTTTTATAGCCTCTGACATTTAGCCAAAGCAAAATTCAAAATTGAAAAAAAAGAGGAGAATAACTTGTAATAATATTCATAATATGTACTTGGATAAATGAGAAACTGTGCAGTTTTTATGTAAAGCAAAAAAAATAGCAAAGAGTTTTACAACGCGTTTCAGTAAAAGGATATTAATCCTTTTAATGTTTTTTAAGTGGCAACACAAAAATTATTATTAGAAATTTTTCGTAAAAAGGGCAATAAAACCTTGAATTCAATTTTAGTGCTTTTTTGGAGAAAAGAAAAAAAAAAAAACAACCAAAATCTGTAATCTGTTCATGTATAAAGTGTGCTGGTTGGGAAATTAAAATAAACACAAAATAAAAAAATATACAATTTTATTGCATATCATAAAGGAATAGTTCATTTACGTTTGTTTTCGGTTCTGCATGTTTTTCTACAAATTTTGGAAATTAAACAAAAGATTTTAATTAAAACCAGAGATCATAAAAGTATTGACGACATTACAAAAATGCTATTAAACTTTGTTTGAATAACTAATAGAGTTTTAGATGAATTTAAATATTATTTTTTTTAATTGTATTTATGTGAATTGGAAACTGCTTGACATTAAAAATTATTGACCTTTCTTAAGGTTATTACAACTTATTCCATAAAATTGGATATGAATACTTAGTAGGGTTCTATATAGTCGACGAAAAATTGACTTTTTGCATTTAGTTAAAAGTTGACTTTTCGACTATTTTCATTTAAATCAAAGTCGACTTTTCGTATCTTATAAATCGTTGACTTTTTCCGACGTGTTTTGAATTTTTGACGATTTTTGACTTTTTTTGACGTTTTTCGACTTTTTCAACTTTTTGGACTTTTTTCGACTTTTTGTATCAAAGAATAAAAAGGAAAGAAATTTTGGATTGAAAGTACTGAGATCAACCTCAGTCTTTGTCGACTTTTTTATTTTTTTATAATTATTCCATAAATAGTTTTTAAAGACTTTTCGGCTATTTTCTTACTTTTTACGACTTCAAATATTTTAGACTTTTCGATTTTTTTTCGACATTTTCCGACTTTTTTCTACTTTTTGACATTTTCCGACTTTTTACGACTTTTTGAGTTTTTTCGACTTATTACGACTTACTTATTACTACATTTTTCGACTTTTCGACTTTTATTTACAAAGTCTACTTTTCAACCGTTTTCATAGACGATAGTCGAGTTATCGACTTCTTAGGAACAAAATAGTCGACTTTAATTTTTTATTTTTTAACTTTTTTCGACAATAAGTCTATTGTTCAATTATTCGAAAGTCGATTTAATAATACTTAGTATCCGTATGTGTAATTCATATTTGTTGGTACATTATTTTCTCTACACCAATATAGTGAGAATAAACTTAATCTTAAAATTACTTTAGGGGTCTTTGTGTCTGTGTGTAGTGGAATGGGACATATCAAATGCATTTGTTCGAGATTTCCATACTTCATTCGTTTGCTGTAGGGAAGATTTTTCCCTTTGAAGATTTAATATAATTGACTTTCTAAACCGACATCTAATAACCCTATTCGCGTGGGCTAAATTGAGAGTCGAATGAATTTCAAAGCCCTCAAAATCCAATATTGTTCACTGACTCATAAACGACTTGAAACGTTCTTTCGAATGTGGGTATGACAATACAGTGGGACATCCAATGGAACCGCCATATGTTTGAAATAGCAAAAGAAGGATTTAAATGTTTAGGTTTGCTCCCTATTAACACCATCTAGACCGATCTTAAATGGAATATAATTCCCGTGTATGGATCTCTGATGGAAATCGAAACCATAACCCCAGACTGACAGACAAGCAACGCCTACCGGGGCACCTCTAGTAATATATAATTTCCGTCAATTTCAGTCAAACTTTAACTTTTCTCACTTACTTTCCCTGTGCAGTTTTACCAATAAAAACTACATGTTTTTGTTGGGGTGTAATGTTTAACCAGCGTTGGACTAGACCATTTAAAACCAAACATAGGTCGGAAGATCAGCATACATGGGCTTTTACAAAGCAACATTGAGTTGCATAATTATACCAAAATATTTTCGTTTTAATTTTTGAATAATTTAAAACATTCTAATCTTGGTCGATGGTCAAGACTTTAATAAGGAATAAATATTCGATAATAAAATCGGGGTAACTCTATATTTTGAAAAATCCTTATTTAGACTTGAATTAAGAAGTTAAGAAAACAAATTGTCAGTCCATATAATTGAATTGATGTATCTTTTTACGAAAATGAAATGCATTGCAATGTTTACCTGGACTGTTCACTAGGTCTTAACTCAAAAGTTAATTCTAATGTTTAAAGTCGGTCTGATGTAAAAATTTGTATTTTTATAATTTTGAAAAATCATTCGATTCAAAATCGAAAATCGATGTTTTCTGTATATGACATGAACTATTCCAATAAAATATTAATCGTCATTCTAGAATTGCTTTAAATAATCAGATTGATATTATATGATTAAAAAACCCAACCTTTTGCATTAGTTTATCCTTTAACAACTATGTTACTTGAAGCTTATAATTAAATAACCAAATACTCGATACTCCTTCCAAAGGTTTTATTTGATTTTCAGTGATAAAAATGGTTTCAAATAAATCACTAAATAATTTTCATTCCAAAAAAGAGTTTTTTGGTTTGCCCTTTAAATTAAACCACACATTTGAGGAATTAACTAAAAATAAAATCTATGTATGCAATCTATCATTTTTGTTGAGTATGTACTAGGGTGGTAGAAACACCCAACTGACATGCAAGTATTTAGAGAAGAGAACTAATTTATCCCGGCCGGCTGTTTCCATTTAATGAAATATAAGATTAAATTAAGCGCACCCACAAAATAAAAAAACTGCGTAGATTTTATGTTACAAACCTAATATAACGTATTTTTTTGTTTTAAATATGTACCAACAAAATCTCTAAACAGGATGATTTTTACTGAAAACAATGGTGCGATGATGCGGCATTCAGTAGGCACAAAACATACCAAAACCACTTGTTAGCCAAAAAATAATGCCTACAAGCTGTTACATGTTTTTGAAAATAAAAACGATTCTTTTTGTTCATTTCTCTACTACTGGCTTTGCCTCAGTCTCAACTACTGCTAATGCTACCAGTTTTACTTACAGATTATTTCATATATTCCTAGCTAAATGAATTTCAAGGATGTAGTTGGGGTATCGACTAAACAATGGCATATTTGTCTCCCTTACCATTTAAGTGGGTGTTTTGGTATTTCATATCAAAACCCATCATGTGTCTTTGACAATGAATAACAATGAAAACGAGAAAAAAAATTAACAATAACTTACCGCGTCCCCTTTCATGCTGCTCCTCACCAACATTGCATTGAGTAACTAAAGAGCTGGAAGGGGGTATGAAAAAACGAGAAAAATCCAATTTGTAGATGAACGATGAACGAACGACGTTTGGCAAATGGTTGGGCAACTAAAATACGTTTAAAAGCATATAAAATATTGTATGAATTCATGAGAATTTTTCTATGCCACACTTACTCACACAGAATATTTTGTGAGCAACAATGAAAGTTATATTTTTCTTGATTTTTTTTTTCATTCTTTTCTAAAAAATATTGCCAAACATAAAATAAAATTCATGTTTGGTTTGGAATAATTTGACGCAAATATTTTCCTCTTATATTCTCAACGTCTGTTTTTCCTTTTTTTTTTGGTTTTTGGGCCTTTTAGCTGTTTGCGTTTTAGCGTTTTTATTTTTTCTTCTGAGTTTTTTATGGTTGCCTGGTGAGTGGTTTGTTTTAAAAAATACACCATTTCTAATATCTTTTAACCATTTTAACCGATTTTAACCATTTTCATAGAGACATATTTGGTTGTCCGAAATTCCCAACAAACTGGATAAGAGGGATTTTATTTATGAATTGATCTATGTCACAAAGAATGTAGGAATTTCCAATTTCCATTTCAACGATCATAAAGATCACTTTACGGGATGACAGGCAACCATTAAACTCTAATCTGATTATTGGCGTCCCACTACACGACCGGTAAGAAATATCGATCGGGTTCAGGAATCCAGCATATGCTGCTTTGTACACAGACATGTTCGAAGAGAGAATTTTTCAACCCATTGGGTATTAATCATCACTAGTTTATAGTCCCGGCAGACTTGAGGTATAGGTAGCACCTTTTTACCTTGGGATTGCAATAACACCAAGGTGGATATTTCACCAAGGTACCATGCTCCTTGGAGAAGACGGACGATCGACTCATACAGTGATTCTGAGCATATTGGTAGCACCAAAATTTTTGGGTGCTACAAACATCAGAACAAACGCATAATACCCACCCTACTATAGTGGTGTAGGGTATTAAAAAGGTACTAGGAATAGTTTCTGAACTAATTGAACTTGTTGCGATTTTCAAAATACCCAATATTAAGGCCAGTATTCAGAAAGAAGAATAAAAAAAATATTTGAATATATTGTATAAAAAACACTAACAAAAACTGAGTAGTTTTCATATAACATTTTTAAAATATTCTTCTTTCTCAAAAATTAAAAATGAAGCTGTGAAAATGTTTAAAATTTAATTTTGGAAATGGTTTATTTTAAATCATAAACTAAGAAAACATCAAAAAAATCTAAATCAAAATTCAAACATCGTTTTACAGTTGCCTTTATTTTGCTTAAAAGACATTTGTTTGACGTCCAACATAACCAACAACAACAACAGTCACTAGACATGGCCAATAAAAAAATATCTACTCGTTTCACCCTCCATCCAAATTTCAACTCAACCCGCTAAACAAATGTCCTCCCACTAAACAAACAGATAAAGAAAACCTCGTGAATAATATTTACTTTAGAGGCCATAAATCGGATTTACTACATTATAAATAAATATATACATATTTGTATTTTGTTCGCATTTTCTTTTAACTTCTTCTAATTCATAAAGAATAAAAAAAAAATAAAGGAATTCAATGTTGTGATGGAAAAAGTTAAAAACGCTGAAGAAACTACTCTACTCCCTCAGAAAGTTTATAATAGGATGTAGAAATTTTTTTAATGACACAATAAATTTATTATTAAAAACTTAATTTATGTTTTCATTATAATACTGGCTTTAGAAAAAACTCACAGTTATTATTTTGACAACGTATCGTTGTATTGCAACAATACATTGTTGTCATTTCGATTACATTTTCTTTTACCATTGTATCGTTGTCATTTCAACATTATAACATACTCTTTGACAACATAGTGTTCTCATTTTGGTGATACATTATAATTATTTTTTGATTTGATAACGTAGTGTATTTTTTGACAACGGATTTTATTGAAAAAATATAAACATTTTCATGTCAATTTGGTACCATGTGTGTGTATAATTTTAAAATGTCAATATTGATGATTTAATTCATTTAATTCCTCTGTTAGTATTTGTATACCAATAAGAACTTCGAGTAGTATGTTTTCTTCTGTTATGATATTTTCTTTTCCTTATATTATTACTTTTATTTTTATAAAAAACTATGTTAAGCATTTTCGAGTATTTATTTAATATGTATTATACCCCCAGCATTTTAATATTATTGCGCTATTGTTTAGTTAAGCTTTATGATAGGTCTGATGAAAGTTTTGCAATAACTTTTTTAGTTTTCTATCTAATTTATATATTAAATAAGACCAAGATAAGATCAATAATGTAGTAGTTAATTGTTTTCAAATCCAAACAGTGTCCATTTTATATGATGAATGATTAACTTGTCAATCGGTGAAATTTCTTTCTATTGATGTCTTAAATCATAACCCCCATAATGTCTAATTAAGTTATTGATGGTTTATTGTGCGTAATAAACCTAAAATAAGCCATTAATATCTTTATGAATACTGGGGTAAGTACTGTAGTGTATTACATTTATCTACTTATACATACTTCTTAAATAACTTATGACTTATGGTTGTTGTTTAAATTAACGACTCTCAGACTTGTTGTTTTTCTTCTCCTTCTGCCGTTGCCATTTATTCCCACAACTCTGTTCATAATTTAAAATTGCATTCCTTTTCACTATAAATATTTCTATTTAATTTCATCGTTTTCTTACCCATACATAAGTACAGACTCATACACCATACAACATTCAAACGTTCACGCATTTATTTACATACACATTTATAAGGGGGAAGAACATTTAAGGCCTTAACTAAATCAGTTCTAGTTCAGTTCTAATTCAGTTCTAGTTCAGTTCTATTTCAGTTCTAGTTCAGTTCTAGTTCAGTTCTAGTTCAGTTCTAGTTCAGTTCTAGTTCAGTTCTA
>NC_060952.1:20691063-20719453 GCF_022045245.1 Lucilia cuprina
TGTGTTCTAGTTGTGTTCTAGTTGTGTTCTAGTTGTGTTCTAGTTGTGTTCTAGTTCTGTTCTAGTTGTGTTCTAGTTCTGTTCTAGTTCTGTTCTAGTTCTGTTCTATTTCTGTTCTAGTTCCGCTCTAGTTCTGTTCTAGTTCTGTTCTAGTTCTGTTCTAGTTCTGCTCTAGTTCTGTTCTAGTTCTGTTCTAGTTTTATTTTAGTTTTGTTCTAGTTCTATTCTAGTTCTGTTCTAGTTCTGATCTAGTTCTAATCCAGTTCAGTTCTAGTTCAATTCTAGTTCTAGTTAAATTTTAGTTCCATCTTATTTCGAAATGGCATCCACAAAAATGATTTTTTATTTTAAAGCTTTGAAAGTAAATCCACTGTTCCACAGTGTTCGCCACTGAAATGTTGCTCTTATTTATTCTAGACATTTATTCATTTATTTAGTTGTAATTCTTGGGATTTGCATAAGTTTGTTAGATTGTTGTATTACTTAGATGTTCTAATACTTACTTATTTTTATTTTTTATTGAATAAAAAAAGCATTAAAAACTCCTAGTATAGATTTAGTTAATGTTCTCTAACATCTAAAATGTAATTTAATTTCACAACTGTTTTAAGTTTTTATTTTTGGCTTTCTATTTTATTTCCTTAACTTAATCTTCAGCTGGCTGCTTTTTTATATTTCGTTTTTTACTCTATTGTTATTTAGTATTTAGATTTTTTTGTAATTTTATTTTATTTCATTTCTTTTTATATCTTACTCTCTTTTGTTTCTCTTCAGGATTGGGCACTACGTAGTGAAGAACAGAGTCTTTTAATTGAACGTATTTTGGTTTTGATACGAAACGTGCTTCAAGTTCCAGCAAATCCTGAGGCTGAATGTCGTGCCGATAATGATGCCAGTGTACATGATCAGGTTATTTGGGCATTGCATCAGTCAGGCATTTTGGATTTGGTATTGTTCATAATTTCATCATCGGATGAGAATCAATTTCATTTGCATTGTTTGGAAATTGTTTGTCTGCTGTATCGGGAACAGGTAAGTTTAATTATTTATATTTCTGTATAATTTCTAGTTCAATTCTTGTTCCGTTTTTAGTTATAATTCAGTTATTGATTATTGTGCATTCATTCTATTTATGAAAGTTGAAATAAACATTCAATGTAAAGTATTTTTTCAATTTATTTTTGTTTAAAAAATATTTTATGTTCTATGTTAGTTAGCTAACTGAAAAACACATCTGAAAAATTGTACTTAAGGCAAGTACCTTTGTATAAAATTTTGACCCCAATAAAATCAATCATAGTATGTTTTACTCATCATATATATGTATATAAAAAGAGCCTTTATAGTTTCCAAGGGCATTTTACATTCGTTGTAACTATGCCTGCATTTATGTAATATTCTTTATTACAACTTGTGTTATTTAATATTGGCCTTAATCCAAATTGAGCTTGAAAAAAAAAACTAATACATTAATTTAAAATACAAGCAAATCAAATAAAATAAAATGCTACAACAAAAAACATAAAACTTTATTAGAAATATGCATTGAAAAGTAGACTGACTGCAGTTTGAGTAGTACGTGTTCTGTTGGCGTAATATGTATGTCAGTTTGGTAGTAAAAGTTGTTGCCAAACATCTAAAATAACAATAGACATAAACGAAATACATCTATCTTACAATTCGCAATACACCAAACAGCCAACAAGCTCATCCATTCATCTTTTCTATCCATCCATCCATCCATCCATCCACTTATATCCAACTCTCGCAATATTGAAATGTTGTGTGTGAAGTAAGTCTACATGTATATGATTGAGTGGATGTGTTTAAATTGTTACAGGGTTCTTTCTTTTGGATAGAGGCTAGACATAAATCACGAAATCTTAATTTTCACACGAACATCAACCATAAACCATGGAATATATTTCTTTACATTGCCATTGTTATTGCTGTTGCTAATGCCCATCTAGTTGGTATTACGACTCCTCCAATTTGATGGCCACAAACATTTCAATTACAATACAATTTACAAAAGAAATTCCTTTACAAACTCTCTAGAGAACTCGCGTTCATACACTTTCTCCCTCTTCTTACAAACTCTCAATGCAACCCTAACAAATATTGAGGTCTTTTTGTTAAACGTAATTCCAATACAATAGAAAATCAGACGCATGGGCGGACGGACAATGAAAGACAAATATTGAAGGATGAGAGGACGTACGGAAGAGTCATCGAGACGGCCAGGCAGACACAAACGTAAAATGTATAGAAGTACGTAATTTCACAAAACAGAATTGAATTATAGTGAAGTTTTTATTTTTTATATTTTTATTAAAGGAATGTATTTCATTGCATTTTAAACTCGATTACTAATAGCAACAGATCGAAAATAATCAAACATTATTAGAAACAACTTAATATCTTTTTAACACCGACCTTGTGGGTTACAAAAAAATATTCTAGATCTGTGGTAATTCTGTTCTATTTCAGTTTTAGTTCTGTTCTGTTCTAGTTCTGTTCTAGTTCTGTTCTAGTTCTGTTCTAGTTCTGTTCTAGTTCTGTTCTAGTTCTGTTCTAGTTCTGTTCTAGTTCTGTTCTAGTTCTGTTCTAGTTCTGTTTTAGTTCTGTTTTAGTGCTGTTTTAGTTCGGTTCTAGTTTTGTTCTAGTTTTGTTTTAGTTCTGTAATGTTCTAGTTCTGTTCCAGTTCGGTTCTAGTCCTGTTCTTTTCTAGTTTTGTTTTTATTTATGTTTTAGTTCATCTCTAGTTTTGTTCTAATGTCTGCAATATTTAGTTGCAAAACAAACAGTATTCAATTTTAATTTTACTTTACTTTTTGAATCTCTATTAAAGATTTTTTCGTAAATATCTTTCCCACAACAGACAGCAGAAAATTTAGCAGATGCATCACTGCAACGCAGTGTCAGTGAAAAGCAACGTGACGAACAAGAACTATTAGCAGCTAGACGTCGTGAAAAACAACGTCTAGCATCAAAGCCGGCTGCCGGAAGACATTCACGTTTCGGCGGCACGTTTGTAATACGTAATCTAAAATCTGTCTCGGATCGGGATATAATCTGCCATCAACCATTGGAACGTGTTACATCGATTGATTTTGATCGAGAAAAACAGCAACAGAAACGTTCACATCGCCATGTACGTGAAGAGGGACAAATAACGCGTCGCAGTGCATTTTCAGTACGGTAAGTTTACAAAATAAATCTTAACATAATTTTTTAACAAAGTATATGAAAATCTTTTACATTATACATATAACTAAATACAAATTGCATTTTCTCTTTAACTTATACAAAATTGTATGTTTTTGTTAGTGTTTCTGTACTAGTGCATATGACGTTTGTTGCAAACACATCTGAATTTGTAATTGTTATCGACTTCTATTTCCTACCAGATTTGTACAAAGATGTGCGTGCATGTGTGTATGTGTAACGTACAAGTAAAACAAACTTGTTAAGTCACATACACAAGTCATTCATTGTATGTATAGCATTTTGAAAAGACAATTGAAATTTTGTAAATGATTGACTTGTGGTTTACACCTGACGTCATGTTATTGCATTTGTTGTTGCTGTTGTTGCAATTACAGTAGTTGTTGCCACAACCTGATAGATGTCAGGGTATTCATAAGTGTGTGTGGCTGTGTGTGCGTGTTAGTTCTGTTAACTAATTTAAAGTGTATGACCCTTAAACAAAAACAAGACTTTTGTAAATGAAAGACAACAAGTTTTGTACATTGTTGGAAAACTTTTATATATTATATAAACATACATATGTATTTAATTAATTTAAAACTTAAAATTTTTTAAGATGGAAGTTTTGTATTAAGTAAAATATTTAAGTCGACTAAAAATGCTTTAGATATTAATTGCAATGTTCAGATACTATAAACAATGAAATTCTTTTTTCCATATCATTCTTCAGTTCTAGTTCAGTTCTAGTACAGTTCCAGTTCAGTTCTAGTTCAGTTCTAGTTCAGTTCTAGTTCAGTTCTAGTTCAGTTCTAGTTCAGTTCTAGTTCAGTTCTAGTTCAGTTCTAGTTCAGTTCTAGTTCAGTTCTAGTTCAGTTCTAGTTCAGTTCTAGTTCAGTTCTAGTTCAGTTCTAGTTCAGTTCTAGTTCAGTTCTAGTTCAGTTCTAGTTCAGTTCTAGTTCAGTTCTAGTTCAGGTCTAATTCAATTCTAGTTCAGTTCATTTCTAAATAAGTTCTAGTTCAGTTTCATTTTAGTTCCATATAGTAGGAAAGTTTTATATAGTTCAATTTATTTTAGTCGCTTTCTGTAGATATTACAGATCTTAGTTGGTTTTACATATAATAACAATATCTACATGTGTTTTCTTTTTCCAATGTATATCTTAACGTACATATAATTGATATTGCCAACAGGAAATCAACATTGCCTAACAAGAAACCATAGTAGTAATAATAATTTCATAAAAATCCTATAAATGAAAAATATTCATAAATATTCTCCATTTCAACGACATATGTATGTGAGATACCAGTGAAGACAATTGAACAATACCAAAATACTATTATAACTTTTTTCCTTTTTCTCATTTGATTGCAATATTATACAAACAGGATAAGAAAGCAAAAACTATCAACCGCCATCCCTCCTTTGCTGGACATAAGGAAAAGCATTAAATATTTCATGATATTATTTCCGTTATACGGAATTTGTAATCAAAATTGTCAATACAACATTGGTAATGTGACTTCTGTTTACTGTCTATAAAATGACAACAAACATTGACTGAAAGGAAAAAGCACTTTTGTGAAGAAATATATAACAAAAAGCTATACATTTTATAGATGTTGCAGTAAGGTCTTTTTATAAATCCTGGGTGTATTAAGTCTTAGTTTTTTTGTTTTGTTTTTGCCATGCCGCATAAGAAATAAGACGAAATATTAGAAAAAAATACGAAAAAATATGCAAGAAAACACAAAAAATTTTCTTGTACTTCAACACCCTTAAAGTATGCTATTCGAGTTCGAATTTTTCCATCTATTCATATTGTTTAGTTTAGATACGTGGTGTATTGTTTACGTTTCATAAACAAATCCCGTAATGGGTAATTGCTGTTTTGAAAAGGCTTGTATTTTTGATTATTTAAATAGTAAATGGATTTAAACTTGATTTTGTCAACGTGCCATCGTTGCAACAACTCTGCTCCTTAATCATACTCTGCAGGGATTTAAAGATTTTTCTAGACTAAAGTCTGCAAAAGAAATGCAACAAGGTATCCATCCATCCAACTAGAAGTGGCGGTAAATCAAACATGTTTTTGCCATCTTGCGTATAATGTTTAGATTTTTTTGTTCTCTAATGGAAGAAAACAACAAAAATGCTCTGCTTTCTTCATCTTGGGCAAATATATAAATACCAATACAACAACACACACAGACATATCCACAAACTTCCACTTATTGGCCACAAATAAGAGGTCAAGTAAGCATTAGTAGCTTTTTACTCTGTAGAATAACTATCTCACAGTTTTCTTAACAATTCACATTTTTTTAACAGGAAGACCTTAACAAATGGATTTCGTGAAACTAAATGGATGTTTTCATCTATTTTTTTAAGATACAGGAATTTTAAATCTGGTTTCATTTTAACATTTATGTAACTCTTCCAGCATGAGTTTATTGTTTACACTGCATTTCTTAATATTGCCCCATAGAAGGAGAACCATGTATAGAATCCTTTTTTTTCACAGACAATCTTTCGCCATTTAGTAAACACCCCTGGCGGCAAACGTTAACCTGGAAACTATTGTTGAGACTGCTGGCTGTGAAAATAGTGAAACATAAATTATTGTAACAGTTGCATAGAGATGATGCAACAATTTAGTTTGTTTGGTTTTTCATTTTTTAGGGAGAGAAAACTACTAGATATTCGCAACAATAGACCATTGTAAAGCTGAAATTTTTATTTATTTATCTTTGGCTGCTTCTTTTCATATTTATGCAGGTGATATGGGTTATTTTTCAATTTTTATTATTTGTTAGCTACGAGCAAATTTCTACTTTGATATTTGGTTGTGTTTTTTGTTATTTTTTTTTTATTCAGTGAGGTCCATTAAGGTGAAATATCTTTCTGTTTATGTTATGACTTTTTTCGATAGGTTATTTATCAAATAAATAGGAAGGAAGTTTTATGAAACAGTAAGTAATAAAAAAATTTATGAAATTGGGAATTTATAGAATTTTTCAAATAGCAGGAAATTAAATGCTTGAAATACATAGATCAAGAGTTTTATGTTAAGCTATGTTAAGCGATGTTTTAAAAATTAAGGTCTCATTAGCAGTTCATGTTGATTTAATTTTATCGATATACCCTTAGTGAGCTTCCAAGCCCCCCACTAAATGTCAGCCCGTTATTCTTTAAATCTTCTCATTAATGTCTAAGTTCTTCATATAAAATTTAAAGATTCTAGTTCTAATAGTTTCTTGGATATATGAACATTTCTGTTTAATTCATATGGGGTCTTCGAGACCCACCAGGATGAAAGTCCATTTTTTCAAAATGTTTAGATAAATATTACAGTTTTTCGTGCAAAATTTGAAAAATTTAGTTCTATAAGTTTCCCAGGCCTGTTATTCTCTAAATCTCCCAACGATTGTCTAAGTTTTTCATACAGTGAAACTCGCTTATAACGAACTCGGTTATTACGCTATTTTGATAACTATTTTCATACAAAAAACATCCCTTATAACGAGCTCAGTTATTACAAATACTCGTATTCATCGAACTTGTTTCTCAGTCCCTTAAGTACAATTTCATACAAATTTTATTTTTATAACGAACTTTAAAACTATGTGTTGTAATATATTTAGATTAGTGGAAAAAAATACTTCATTAAAAAAAATCAACAAATAAAATCAATTATGTTTTTTTGTAAAGAATGTTAAATTAATTTATAAATCATATTCATATTTATAAATTATATTATATATTTATTTTTGGAACTGCAAAATTTCACCTTTCTTACTATGAACATCGCTTATAAAGAACAACTTTGACTGGTCCCGTAGTTCTAGTAGTTTCTGGGATACACGAACTTTTTTATTTAATTCATATTGCGGTTCTCCCCACTTAAATCGCCGTCCATCCTTTTTTCGTCCAAAATTTGAAGAATTTTGTTCTACTAGTTTCCCAGATTAATCTGAAAACTAGTAGTTTTTTTGGTTATATTCATCTGAATATTTTGAAAGGATGGACTACTAGAACTAGAATGTCGTATATACTTAATATAGGAGATGCGATTTCCCTCGTTGGTACTCCGCTAATTTATTACGAAAATGTTTTTATTCATGGTTAATTTCTTCGTGTAAAATTTTAAGATTCTAACTGTAATAGTTTAATTTATATGGACTATGCCACGCCCTCTGCTGCTAGCCCACCTACTTTTTGTCTTAAATAATCATATTAACACTAATGTGGCTCTGACAAAATTTGAGGACTCTAACAGCCGGGCGCAAGGGTTTTCTACTTTGGGGTATATTGAATACCGGATTTAATTCTTAGGTAGTTATTTAATGGCGCCGTCCTGAACACTATGACGGCACTATGAACGAAATACCAAATAAACTAAATACCCAAACTGAACTGAACTATAATAAGAAAAACAAAAACAAAATTTGAAAGTCTTAGTTCATTTATAAGGCCTTTATTTCATTCTCATGAGTGGGATTTATATGTATATATTTAAATGGATTTCTGGGTTTCAAATACCTGTTAAAATTATACAAAATTGCGATCCCTTGAAAAGATATCAGAATACTTCAGAAAATTGTTTTCAATACGAAAATTGTTTTCAATACGGCAAAGATCTAAAATGCTTAATGATATACATATAAAAATTAGAAATAAATTCTTTGTGTAGTCATAACCAAGTCAAGGATTTCTATGCAAATACATGTTTATACTCAGTAACCCAAAATAACTATGGTCAATTTTTCTTTTCGAATCAAATAATTTTCTACAAAATTTCATCGATTTGTTGTTGTTGTCATAAGGAATGAAATGTTTTAGACATCCTACATCTGAAATATAAACCCTTTTTCAGTTACTCCATAACAAACAAATAAATATAACGGAATCAAGCAAAAATTGCGCTATTAGCGCATTTATATACTATATTTTCGTTATTGGTGAGGGTATCATATTATCTGCGGTACTCGACTATACTTTCATGTTTCGTTTAAATGCATAATTCGGCATTTTATAAGTAGTGCATATTATAAGAGCATATTTTAGTACATAAAAATTCTTGTCCTCATCATAACAAATATTAAACAGTAAAAATATAAAATATACTTCTCCCGAAGTAGATTATTTCTATTTTCTATTATGTTGTTTCATTTCCCAAATCGTAATCATCTAAATTGTAATGCCTTTTACTTTACATACAACTATTTTATTGTTTCACCATTAAATTTATTACTTTACTTTGCAATTATTTATTTAATCCAATGCAATTTATTTACTTAACATCTTTTTAATACAACAATCCTTTCTTTTTTTCACAATTCGATATATTTTCAGTTTGTGTTTACGTGAGTATTGTATTGAAATCTTGCGTTCGGCATACAATACATTAGTACGTCAAGTGAGACGTGTATTGGAACGTAATTCTGGATCAACTAGTCATGATGATTCGTACTTATTGTGGGTCATACGTTTCTTTATGGAATTCAATCGTCTAAGTGATATGAAATTGGAATTAGTAAGGTAAGTTTGTATTTTTTTAAAAGATTTTTTTTCTTCCTTGTAGAAAATGTATTTTAATTTAATATAAGTCCATGACGAATCATATACACCACACACTACTATTAAAATATTTGTCGAAAATAGTTCATTAATATAGACAGATGGCCTAAGGAACAGCGTTTTCTAAAATTTGATTTAGGCACAAGTTTTTAAATGAATTGTGTAATAAATATTAGACAAATATTACGATAATCCGAAATGGTCCTTTGTACACTTTGAGTCAATTACGGACCGAACTCTAAAGAATCTAAAAAAGTTATTGACTTATTGAAACACATATTTTTTGGTCAACTGTTGACAATAAATGTACATAACTTATTTGTGTCGAAACATACTGCGACCATTGTGGACCGATGTTGGTCATACATTCCAGTTTAATTACTGTGTACGTATAATAACACAGGAGGGAGAGTGTGGTGAAGCCATCCCCACAAAAACCAAAATTTTTCATAAAAAATATAAAAATAAAGAAAAGAATAAAATATGTAAGTGAAAAATAATAAAAGTTCCCCCCAAACACTCGAGCGGGGTCCGTGTATGGAATATGCTTGATTATCAGCATATTTACAGACTTCGTAAATTGATATTGCCCATTTTCAAAAGCAAACAAACATATTTTGAATATTTGGTGAAAATTTTGCATCTCTGATGCAACTTTTGTAGGCTAACGGACAGAAAGACAGACAATAAGGCTAACGGACAGAAAGACAGACAAAGAATGGATCTAAGACCAATTGTTCGATGTGTTACAAACGAAATGACATCCTTATTGACGATGGGTATAAAAACTACTTAAAACTTGTTTGTTTCTACTTTTTTCCCACCTGCCTGCCCATTGCTCTTTTTACTGTTTACTCAAACTTTTCTATTATTATTTCTTATACTTCATTATTTTTAGTTTCAGTGTTCTTAGTTTTTTTTGTTTCTTACGTATTTGCCTTTAAAAGTTTAATGCAACAACAAGCAGGCAGAGAGGACGAAAAAAAAGTAAACACCTTTTAGAAAATTGCATAGAGTGTTTTCTATTATTTTATTTTTCCCACTGCCAATCTCTCCTAGGAATCAAGAAGTTTTTCTATTTTTCTTCTAAGTTACTTTCATTTCTTCGATATATATGTATTTTTTCATTTAGTTTTGTTTTACCTTTTTTTAAGTTGAGTTCTTTAACAAATTAAATTTAACATAGTTTTACAAGAAGTTGTACTTGTATATTATTATTATTACTATTGTTGTTGTTTTTGTATTCCTTATGCATTTCCACTCTCCTGCTCCTTTTTTCTTGCAGTGTTGTCTTAACTGAAGAAACTTGCAAATATTTTTCTAGATTTTTGGTTTTGTTCGTTTGTTGTACATTTTGGCTATTTGCACAGTTGTTTAGTTTCATGTTGGGTTTGTATTTCATTCATTTGAAACTATTCAAGGATATTTTATCGAAAAGAGATTTGCATCATTTGAGTTTGATATTTTTAAGTTTTCTAAGATTTTTTTTATAAAACCATCATTTATCATTTAAATTTAGTGGGTTAAAGAAAAAGTATAGTCTAGTCTATAGTCTAGTCTATAGTCTAGTCTATAGTCTAGTCTATAGTCTAGTCTATAGTCTAGTCTATAGTCTAGTCTATAGTCTAGTCTATAGTCTAGTCTATAGTCTAATCTATAGTCTAGTCTTTCATCTTATCTATAGTTTAGTATATAATCTAGTCAATAGTCCAGTCTATATTTTAGTCTATAGTCCGGTCTAGTTTCTAGTCTATATTCTAGCCAGTGGCCACCTGTGCTTTTTTTAATTTTCCACGATTTCTAGCTATTCAAATCACTGTACAATTTTATTCTTTTCAGTAACTTGAAGTCTATATTCCTCAAGACTATATTGTGCAATCTGGACTATTGTGTTGTTTATTTGCATTGTTTGTCCGTTCCTTTGTGCTGTTGTGATGAAACAACATTGACGTTAAGTGAAAAAGTCTTAGGAATACATACTGCACTAAAAATTTAAAACATTTTTGGTTACTTAAGAATTAGTTTATATACAATGACAAAAATTAAACATTACAAAAATATTGTCATTTCTAAAATATTTAAACTCTAGTCTAATGCTGTTTGAGCTTCTTTCTACTCCGCCCCACCACCCACATTGTGGGATGAAGTTTTAGTTTTATTATTCAAAAGTTTCGACAATTTATTCATTTTCCTTTTCCTTCAACGTCGTCGCCATTTGCATCATCATCTGGACAACAAGCTGTTGTTATTAGTTGCTGCCACTGTTGTCAAATGTTTCCAGTGTAGACTTTTAAGTCAAAACCGTGTTGCATCAATTTGTCTATGTATTTTATTTTGTTCGTATTTCTATTGTGACTTGCAAAATTTCTTTTGGTCCAAAACTGCATTATCGTTGAAGTTCTCCAGCTAAAAATAAATAAAAACAAACGGAAATGTGCTTTTCTTTTGTTGGTGTTTTCAAAATTCTTTTAACAGTAGATAAAACAACAATAAAGAAGTAAAAAAAAAAACAAGAAAACATTCTATAAGTTATTGTTGTTAAAAGCGTAATAAACTAAAAAAGCAATTTGTTGTTTACATTACTTTAAAAAGCCAACAAACATTTAACATTTTCAGCTGCTCCCTTAATTTTTATTATATTTTTTCAGAATTTCTTTGAATTTAACACTGTCCAGAGAAAAGTTTAAAGTTGTTTAGAAATATTTTAATAAAATAAAAAAAAAAATAGAGTAGTTAAATGTTGAAGTCCAGTTTCTTTAAATATGTGTTTAAATTGTCTTTTATTAATCCTTCTTAGAAGTGAGTAAAAAAAACTTTTATAATTTTCTAACCAAACCTTATCAAAATTCAAACTTAAAACAAAAATCAATTTAGACATAATTACCTAATTTAAATAAGTATAAATTAATAAATTTTATCTTATCCTTTTTATCATTGTTTCACATTTAATGAATTTTCAACAACATTAAATTCATACATATAGTACTTTTACTACTAATACGGTCATTTACCTAAACCAGCTTTACTTTCTTTTTGTCTTTAAGTCTATTAATTCTATAGAAAATTAAATCCAATTAAAAATTTCTTTTCAATTTTTATACAAGTTTTTCTTTTAATTTTTCGTTTAATCCAGACA
The DNA here is from genome assembly GCF_022045245.1 of Lucilia cuprina. NCBI lineage: Eukaryota > Metazoa > Arthropoda > Insecta > Diptera > Calliphoridae > Lucilia > Lucilia cuprina. The sequence continues at coordinate 20,702,991 of NC_060952.1, forward strand.
TATGCATTCACACACATACATACACTCATGTGTATATATGAAGTTTTGTTGACGTGTTTAGAGCTAAGTTTCCTTTTTTCCTGCATAAGTTCTATAAAGAATCCTTAGACATATTTAATAGATCTATAGAATAAAATATACACATTTATACACATGTATGATGGCTAACAAATAGAAAAAACTCTACTCCTTTAAAATAGAAGTTGAACTAGTAGTGGAGCTGCTAGAAAGATGAGTGGAGTGATGTTGTATTTGCAAGTGTTTATTTCCACTTGAAGAAATTTAATTTCGTTAATGAGTTTTGCTTCCTTAAAACCTGACTTCTTAGATTCCTTTTTATTTTCCTTTTAAGCGCACGAGAGTCTTTAATTTTTTAGTCAATGAATAAGTGTTTGTATGAAAGATTCTCTTGCTGTGTTACCACGAAAAGCAAATGGAATATCTAAGGTGATTTAGTTTTGTTTTTCTATTTAGAGTTTTAATATCCGTATTTTTTGTTATTTTTCTTACTGTTTCATTTATTTACTAAAGTTTGCTTTTAATTTTTTACTATAATTCTATACTAAGTAGTTAGTCGTTTAGTCAGTTAGTCAACTAGTCATTTATTTAATTTCTATGATGTTGACGATGATGTCGACTATGATGATGGTCTTAAATGGTATTATTTTGAAAGTTTAACTACATATTTCTTTTGTGATGTACTGTGGAAGATACTGATTAAATAAACCCTGACAAAACAGTCTATAGTCTGGTCTATAGTCTGGTCTATAGTCTAGTCTAGTCTAGTCTAGTCTATAGTCTAGTCTATAGTCTAGTCTATAGTCTAGTCTAGTCTATAGTCAAGTCTAGTCTATAGTCTGGTCTATAGTCTAGTCTATAGTGTAGTCTATAGTCTAGTCTATAGTCTAGTCTATAGTCTAGTCTATAGTCTAGTCTATAGTCTAGTCTATAGTCTCGTCTATAGTCTAGTCTATAGTCTAGTCTATAGTCTAGTCTATAGTCTAGTCTATAGTCTAGTCTATATTCTAGTCTATAGTCTAGTCTATAGTCTAGTCTAGTATATAGTCTAGTCTGACTGTCATTTACTATATATCCCTTCTGTTATTTAAAAATTGTTGATCTGATTTCCTAAACACGAATAAAAAAACTATTAACTTAGACAAAATATACCTGCTTAGTCCGATTTCCCGCTTAGTTGGTTACAATCCGGTTATGCGATTTACCGCTCTTTTTACAAATGCATAATATTCAACATCACATTAAACCATTGTATCTTGTTATAAAATTTTCAAAACTACATTCCATTTCATATCAACCTCGGTATTTATTATACTTTCGTTTTTTTGTCTTTATTTCGTTTTTTTATTTTCTTTCAAAACATTATTTAAAAACTCATTTTCTTTTCTTTTATGTACTAGTACTTAAGAATAATACTTTGAATAAATACCTAAGTATGTATGTTTTATTTCTCATTTTCATTTAGTAACTATTTCTTTTATATTGTATTTTTTTAATTTCTTTTTATTTTCATTCATTTCTATAGCGAATCATTGAGCGTTCAGTGCTTTCATTGGGTTCTAACACGTATGCAACATGATATGGACATGATTGTTAGCGACAAGAAACAAGCTCGTCTTTGGGCCAAACGTTTACATGTTGCTTTATTGGTAAGTGTTAGGAGAAAAAAAACAAACTTAAACAATTTTAAAGGAAAATTCAGAATAAATTTTACTAGCTACGAGTAGTAACATATCAGCACGATTATATACTATACACCACGTATGTTTGTAAACTTGCAGGTATTTGTAGTTTAAAGAGTATGTGTTAATGTTTTATATTGTGATTATTTGAAAATTATTTCAACGTCTGGCATTTTTCGACGACCTGTTAAGGAGGTTGACAATATTATCATTTCTATTCAGATACTTTTTTCATAAAGGTTCTTTTAAGTTTTTGGCTAATAAGCAGACGGCAAACTTTTTCTTAAATCTCTGCTTGTTTGTGTTTATTTAAAGGGATGTTAAAATAAATATTGTTTTATTGTTTTCATTGAAAATTCTATCCTTGAACGTACACAGAGGGAAAATGAAATATACACGACTGGTACCAAATTGACATGAAATTTTTCAACAACAGCCGTTGTCAAAGTATATAATACGTACTAAAATACAATTGACAACGATTGTTTTCAATAGTGAACTTACCACGTTTGTTAATATTTATACAACAGATGTGTATAAAATTTAGATTTTGACAACAAATTGTGTTGATGTACATATGTTGATACTTTGATAACGAATGTTCTTGAAAAATCTGTTGTCAAGTTAGTACCAGACGTGTTCATTTTTTTCCCTCTGTGTAGGTAAGTAATTGATTTTAATTTTTGATTATGTTGGTTTTTTCATTACTTTTAGCGAATTTCTTCCCAAACAAGGGATGACTTGTTAGTTCTAACTACTAGGCTACCGAAGACACACCAACCTACTGTAAACCTGTCCCTGATCCTGTTCCCTAAAATTCTTCAAATTTACATTTTGTTTTCCTTCTTTCTCTCTTTTTCCTTAAAAACGTATGTTATAAGTTCACATTTTTTTTGTATGTTTTCTTTACCCTCCCCCTCCTATGTCGAGAATGTGTTAAAAAATAAGTAAAAATTTTTGCAACAAAAGTCAAAGTCACGTGTTGCATGTTATGCAATACAAAAGCTGATCCCCTACCCTCTTGTGGAGGCAGCCAAAACAGACACTGAGTACAAAAAACTATAAAAGAAGGAAAAATGCTGTTTTTACACTTCATTGCATTTACGTGTAGTAACGAACGTTTCAGCAGACAAAAAAAAAAAAAGCGAAACGTTGCAACGACAGCAAAAACAAGAACAAAAAATTATATAATATAAAGTCTTGTAAAAATTAATCATGTTAAAACATGTACTCAGAAAAAAAATCAAGTTACGTAAAATCAAGGAGAATTATAAATTTGACTTAATTCTTTAATAACAAAAAACAATTTTACATGAAAGTTCAAAGAATAAGTGCAGCAGCTTATCACATGAATTGACAGATTATAATTTATTTGAGAATAATTAATGAACATAGACGAGACAGTGTTTAAAAGTTATGCGTTTGGTAAATTGCTTAGGAAATTTGCTAGATTTTTTTTTCACTCTTTAGTATGATATGAAAATGTCTCAAGAAAAAATCAACTAATTATATATATGTTTGGATTACCTTAGCTTTAAAACTTACGCGAGCTACTATAATTTCTAAATCATTCATATAAAGTTGTTATTTCGGACAAAATGTCCGAATTTTTAATTATATTTTTAAAAATAGCTACATATTTGATGGCTTATCGAACAAATCCATTAAACCGACTTGAATATTGAAATAAAAACTACATTTTAAATTTTATATTTCTATAAAGAATTAAAAAGTATACAAAGTTTAATAACCTAGCAAAAACTTTGACTTGTTATTGTAATTACTTAACGACATACTTTTCAATGACTACTACATATACTTCTAATTACTTTTAAGCATTTGTGGTAATTACTTGCCTCCAATGAAACCACCTTGTTAAAATAAAGATCTAAAATCAACTATTGTGAATGAATTGTTCATAAGTTCACGATAGCAATTTTCTTTTCGAGGGAAATAAAAATTTCAAAAGAAAAAATGTTTCACTTCTATTGGCGATAGGGGTGTGTTTAGTAATCATGGCAAAAAAAATACCATTTGACGAACGACAAGGTACCAAAGTTACCCCTAATAGATTCTAGTTTATACATGATTTCTGTTTCTTGGTTCAATAAAAATGAAAATACAAAAGGTACCATTTTATGAACGAAAAAGTACCAAAAATTTTCCTCTTATACATTCCCAGCAAATACTCTGATTTGGATTGTACGTCCATAACCACTTTTCAACGAATAGTGGTAATAGACTTATTACTTTGAAGTACTCTAATAATGAATTTCAATCAGATTGATTGTCAGTTAGGAATTGTGTTTTACAAAAGGAAAACCAAATTAAATTTGCTTCTGAAAACCATTTTTAGACTCACAATAAAATAGATAAGCACCAATGTCTTTGGTTCATAATCTTACTGCTTTTTTATTATTAAAAACAAAACAACTTACTTAACAACTTCTTTGTAAGCAACATTGTAAGTACTTTTTTAACTCCCGAGCGAGCAAGCGTAGTAGAACTCGCCACCAATGTCATCACTGTCTTAGAGGTTTAATCGGCATTTTTGCTCATTACTTTTCAATGAAGGTTTTTCCTGGGTTATTACTCAATCAGGACTGTGAAAAAAATCATAATGATAGTTTAAAAAAAATAAATATTTTTTTCTTTAATTCAACACCCCTCTCTCATACGACACCTTCTGTCTGCCTTACTTTGAAGAACTTTATTAATGACTTACTCACATACAATCAAAATAAGTTATTATTTTGAAATGCGTGAGTACAGTATAGAGTAGAAACACATTTTTTTAAAATAGAGTTGTGAATACAACACCGGACTAGCAAATACTAAACCCAGGTTCGTACTATGTGTCGTTTTTTTTTTAATTTCTATTTGTAAGTACTTAATAATATACTTACTTGTAAGCATATGAAAATAATGTGTTCAAATGACAATGTATAAATAGATTTTTACTTTTCAATTTTAGTTTTCGCTTGGAATGTAGGATGAGTTTGTATAGGTTTTTTATTGCTTAGATTGATTTGGTTCAATAAGATTCTTCTATGAAGCTACAAAAGGCGGTTAGGGAAGTATAAAACATAAGTGAATATCCCTTTTGACATTCTTTAACATTATTAAGTTTTATTAATAAACCATATTGCTTTTTTATTCTCAATCACATGCTTTTCCTTAGATTTTCATCATCCAATAAAATATTTTTTTGCACATATTCTTACTCTACTACTACGACTACTATCTAACGTCTCTAATATTTTTATAGAATTTTTTTTTTCTTTTACTTTCTCTCATTTTATTTGATTATTTTTCCATTCTATACGATATTCTATTCTATTTTCTAAACTCGTTTGGTTTTTATTTTTCTACTATTTTATTTTTTAATTAAAGACATTCCGTGAATTGCTTCATAGTATGTTGGCATTACAAAAACTTCAAGATGACAATGCTCGAGCATTGTTCGATATGTTATTGAACAATGTCTGTTATGTCCTGGAATACCGAGAGACAATATTGCATCTGTTAATGAACTACAATGAGGCGCACAGTACCAAGTAAGTATAACGATGTATGTAAATATTTCTAGTTGCTATAATAGTATCTATGAATGTCTCTATGTATGTATGTATGTATGTATGTATGTATGTATGTATGTATGTATGTATGTATGTATGTATGTATGTATGTATGTATGTATGTATGTATGTTTGTATTTGCTTAAGAAGTATGAGAAAACACTATGAGTATGTGAAAATGAACATGCACATTTTTAGGAAAATAAAAACAGTAAAATCTATAAGAAAAAATACCATCACATATTTGTCATCAAGTCTGTGTATGTGAAACGAGAGAAAAAACACAAAACAAACTAAAAAAAAAGAAATTTAGAATTTCCTTAATGGTTTGAGGTTTTTAGATTTTATTTTTTTGTTCTCTATTTATTAAAGGAACACATTGTTTCTCCATTAGAGTTTGAGTTAGTACGTGTATGAGTTAAATGATGACATTGCTACTAACTATAATTTTTGCTACTGCCACTAACACTACTACCAATAACTGTACGACGACAGTTGATTCCTGACTTCACTTCTGCTGACTTCAAAGTGATGTTGTGATGTTTAAAAGGAATACTGGTAAAGTAGTGTTTTTGACTTTTAGTGTCCACTTGTTTTTCTAATAGGATTATATCGTTCTTTAAGGAGTTATTTTGTGGTGTGTGTGTTAGGTGGGAGGTGTTAGTGCAAGGAGATTCGTGTATGGCGTTTAAGGAGGTGGTAAATTGAAAGAATATTTGTTATACGTGCTCGATTGTTAAAATCTAGTTCCTGTTGTTGTACTTGATTTAACTGTATTATATTTTGTTAAAGATTTTCGTATATGATGAATGACATTAGGGTGGCAAGAAACAACTAGTTGCAAAAATTTTTACTCCGAGGAAATATGTAAAGTTTTGGCCACATGTTAAAAAAAAACTCCAAAAGTTAAGATCGTAAAACGGCAAACAGTTTTGGAATCATTATATATATTCTTGAAGTATTTTCTCAGACTCGAAGCAAACTTGAATTGTTTTAAAAAATATTCTTACGAAAAAAATGACTTGTGAGTGATAAATTACGTGACTAGCTAGTCACCTTGACCTAGCCAACGAAGACACAGACAAAAAGCTTAAGTTTTGTGTCTACTGTCTTCACCCTCCTTTACAAAGAGTACATTCGTTCACAAAAGCCGTTAGTGCAAAACGCTGTATATTTCGGATACATTGACTCATTGGCGAACTGCTAGATAAATAGACCCTATGGTTTAAATAAAAATGCAAATGTCATGGATTTGTGATCGGTGCTATAAGAACAAAACAAGTGGGAATGTGTGTGTATGTTCATGGTCGATCATATGATACCTTACATGAGTAGTTGTTTAATTTCGAAATATTTTAATATTTTGTTGAAAAAAAGTGATTTCATGGAAGAGAGGTTATATGGGGACAAGGAGAAATATGAGCCAATTTTTAAAAAATTTCATAAAGGGATTTGTGGACAGACGGACATAGACAAATCGATTCATATGGTTCTGAGAAGATTTGTATACTTTAAGCTCGGTGTAACTAATAATTTTACGCGTTACTCACATCAGCAAAAAAACCTCAAAATACACTCCCCACTTTTAAATAGTTAATCCAAGACCTGGAGCTCGTGGTTCAACCAGGGTCCCTGTAATTGAAAACAGAAACCTTAATTTGTTAATAAATCTAAAGGCATGTTTTGGGAATAAAAAATTTAGTTAGAAATTTGATCATAATTGACTCAATTGGATAAAAATGGCTTTTGTGGGGTATTATGCAGTCGTGTGTTCCTGACCTATATTACCGAATGAGTTACGTGATGAAGACATGTGTTGTTTATAATAATTCTTTACATTAAAATTATTTGTTATTTGAGCAATAACTAATTTCCATTATTTGTAATTGTGCTTTCCCAGTTACTTGTAATGTGTAATTGACCAATAACCAAATAAAGTTTTTCCCATTACAATTACTTATAAATGTAATTGAACTTTACTGATTACAACTACATGTAATTGTATTTTAGATATTACTCATTACAAGCAAACCTAAATATAGGAAAAAATACAATGCAAGTAAATGTAATTGGTATCACTACAGATACAATTACAAGTACTTTTGATTAGCAAAACTTTAAATACATTTACAAGTAATTGTAATTTACAAAACCTTAAGTACAAGTAATTGTAATTGCCAAAGTTTAAGGAACAAGTAATTGTAATTGGTCTAGTCTTAATTACAATTATTTCAAATAATTGCAAATGTATTCATTATCCCCCGAGCCTGTCAATCGCTAACCTTCCTTATTTTTCAAATACCATCCTACTAAATATTAATTGTCTTTCTCAGCTAAACCCTTCAAACTTTAATAAATAGTTTATTGTCCTACGCTAAGGTTACTAACACTACTAATACAGCTCCTGCCAACATATAAATTGTTACATGAGGATTTTTCATAAAATTTTTCAAGTTCTTTTCTCATTCCAGACATATTCTGTCATCTCTTCTGTCTCTTATATTTTCTAATGAAAAGGGATCAATTGAATTTTATTTTTAAGTTATTTTTATCATATTAAAATATAACAACGTGCCTTGGCATAAAATTACTTTATTTAACTTCATATTTTTGTCATTTATTATTTTTATTTTATTTTCTATGATACACATGCATCTAAACGTACATATTTTCGATAACAAATCCTTTTCATGTTATTACACCTAGTTTTTTTTCTCCCTTCAACGATAGTATCTGCTTTGGTATCATCATCATCATCATGTTGTCTTTCCAAAGTGTTAGTAAAAAAAGTCTGTAAAGTTTTTGATATTATATTCTTGTTGTTTTTAAGCTCTTCAAACTTGTCTCAAACAAATATTTACCAAGTCATTATTTAGTCATCGTTACTCGTGTATTTTGTTCAGTCTTTTAAAAAATATTGATTGTCTTTTATTTAACACAATGAATAATAAATACATGAATTATCACAGTGATATATCATTGTTAAAGATTTGTCTAAATCAATTAGTGTTTTTCCTTCTGCTAAACAAATGTTAGATTATCAACGTCGACAATAAATAGATGATTTTAGTAGGCAGAGTTTTTTTATTTTTAATATTTTATTTCCTATTTCTGCTTAATTAATACTCTCATAATAATCTAAGATATATTTTTTAAATCGTTTTAAATTAAATTCTAAAATATTTTTTTTAATGCGCAAATATTAAAAAATATATTTATATAAATTAGTAATGTGATCACTTCTGTTTATCATTGCCATTCAGAAAATTATTTTTATTAAATAGTGACTAATTTGTTGCTATTTATTAAATTTATTTCGTTTGAATATTGAATTAAACACTCTAAGTTCACATTAAAACACATTCGTATAAATAATTTTCTAAATAAAATATTGGAATATTTTCTAATAATTATTAGTTGGTTATTTGTTGTTGGCAATTGTATATAAATAGAGTGCAAAATGCATTTATTTTATACAGATACACATATTCCAATGATGTTCGGAAAATAGTCAACTTGAAATATTGATTTTGTGTTGGTCTGTGATGAATGAAATGCAGCCCCTACTACGAAGCAATTTTTTTAAAGACCATGCGATTTGAATAGAATGATTTTTATAGCGTAAACCTCTATAGTGGAGAGTGTATTTTACGTTTGTCCTACACCCTTTTTAGAATATACCAGTCGGCTATTCGATTTAGTTATGTACGTCTGTCCGTCTGTGTGTGTTTCGATGTAAAGCTACAGATCGCAATCTTCATTATAACTTGATGAAATTTTTGTCTTATTATCTAACGAAGAACGCTATTGAAAATAGTTGATGCTGGTCCATTATATTGGCTAGCCACTTACGACCGTAACCCCCGAATAGGGCTCATAATTACGTTAACAGTGGCCCTATTTCACGGTGGTACTTTTACAACCACTAGGTGAGTAAAAAGTAAACAACTCACTACTGCCTCTTTGTGCATCTTACACGCAGGTTGCAATTTTTGTACATAGATGGTCCGGTCCTTGTCAAGCACTTTGCCCAAGAACTCAAGCTATCTAATCTCTTGTCATAGTAGTCTCGTTGGGCAAAGACAGGTGTCATGAGCAAGCTCAATCAACCCCGACGACATTATGTCGGGGTTGATTGAGCTTGCGATGGCTCTGTTGTTTCGCAAACAGCACCTAGAGGGACGTAATTGGTAGCCCGAAACACGTATCATATTAATTGACAATACTTTACTTTAGTGGTCACAAAGACCCCCCTGTGATAAGTTAAGAATGCACTCAACCATGTAGGAAAATCGCCAAAAAAAATTTAAGAAAGGGCAGTGACGACCTTGCACCACGTTTATACGTACCTTCTTGCTAGCCCATAGTCTAACATATCGTTACACCAACTCCATCCGTCAAATCCATCAGTTACTCATATCTCTCTGTAGAATCAGAGTAGACATCAGAAAACTTCACCTCTTATACCCAATCTTAGCATCATTAGCTCATATCCCACATTTTATTGATCCACAGTCATGCTCTGTAATTCGTACCGTTTTAGCATCTAGGAACGATAACAGAAATGTGTCCTGAAAATTATATTTCACCATGTATCAGTCCTTTAACCAAGCTTCCTCTTTCTGCGATTTGGGTTTAAACCACAGCCTCTACGTGGATTCCGATGGAACCTAAACCAACTGACCAGCCAGGACATAGTCCTGCGGGCAACTGGCCACCCGTAGTACCAGATTATGTTCTGCTCTGGTTAGACTTCTTTTCAATTCATCCAAGGTTAAACCAAAGATTGTATTGTAAACACCAGTTTATAGTCCCGGCAGACTAGCAGTATTGGTAACACCTTTTTACCCCGGATTTTCAATACACAATGATGTTCTAGTATGTTAACAAAAGTCGACAAAACGTAGCTTTATAGAAGTTTAAATGAAAATGCCATTTTTTTAATGAAGGTAATATAAATGATCGGGCTTGGAGCTTAAAATTCACTTATAGAAATCATTGAAAAAATAGAAGGTTTATTGTTCAATATAGCATTAAAATATTTTACATATTTTCTAATTTCATCAATTTACTATTAATATACTACAATAATCTTAATCATGTTATTTAAAATGCCTAATGTAGAATACCTTTAGGCTTAGAGTAACTATAAAATTTGAAATAGAAAATATTCAAATAGAAAATATTATAAATCAGATATGTAATCGCATTGAGTTAATGTTTATGTGTGCGTATGGTGTGTTGTATCTGTGTGTTTATATGTTTGTAAATATGGCATAATTTGCCTGCATTCTCGATTACGTTTTCTCTTCATTACTTTTATGGGTTGTATAGAATTTAGTCGCTTGTACTTGTTGTATAATATTATCATAGAATATGCACAGCTCATTAACACGAATTGTAATGATATTATAATCAAACTATACTTGCAGTTCAGATTGTCTAGTGCTTTTAACTATCACTACTTACTGATGGGTTAAATAATCAGGTATTAAATGACTAGTTATTTAAACATGTATTTAAGACATGCAGAAAATAAAAAAAGAGACATTTGACTCTGTAATAGATTACTTATTGTGGGTTTAGGAAGTACTTTGGTCTTCTACCTACTTAAATTATTTAAAAATACTAAAATCACTATAGATTTCCAATTATAAGTATTTAGGGGATACATGGATTCTTTAAAAACTACAGATAGGTTTAACTCTTTGTAAACGTATGCATGTGAGCAAAGTATTGCTGGCAAATGAAGTTGAATTTGAGTACATGTATGCGTTCAAATGTACAAGTAATAGTAATTTGAATTTAAAAGTACCCTCAGGAAATTTTTTTAATGTCATAAGCCAGGGGAGACATATATATTAGAAATGTGAAGGCAGTTTTTAAAATAAACCAAATACATATTATATTGTTAGAAGAAAAAGAAATATCAATCATCTCTTTCTCTCACACACAAAATCAAAAGTTTCTCAGTGTGAACCGTGTCTTACGAAAAATATGGGAAATTGAGAAAAGAAGCAAAACATTTTTTTTTAATTTTCACTTGAGACTGTAGAGACATCAGTTTGGAAGCAAATAAACTCATGTTAAATAATAGTCCCATAAGACCTTTCAAATCGAGAAAGTATATATTATATGGGTTAATGACCGGTAAATTTGTTTTAATATACATATTTGAGATGTTCCTTCAATTAAAACTACGTGATAAATGGCAATAAAAAAGACATATGTAGCACATGCACTTTTTCATGGACCTGCAAAATTCAGAGGTCCTGGTGTTATTTTTGAAAAAAAGGCTCATAACTTGCAAACCGTTCGGATTTTTTTTAAATACTTACTGGGGAGAAATTTAAACTCTTGTCATATAGAACACAAATGGCTGTTGAAAAATTTTTCTGAATTTTTTCCTTTGTTCGGAAAGTTACATTGTACTGCATTTATTAACTACTCCTGTACGTATACGTGTTAAAGATTTATTGATATTACAAATATTAAGTATACGCCTAAAGCCGACTTTACACACAGATGGGATCGTCTAAACGCAATATGTAATGAAACCATCACACATTGAGAGAGAATACGTATGAAAACTTTGACAGTCGTATGGTTTTCTTCATTTTTTGAAATTACAAAAAAACTGTTTGCATTAGATCAGGGATGTATTTTTATGTAAACACATACAAAAAATGAAACAGCTGTTTCCATCTTACTTTTTTATTGTTTTATACCAATCGTGTAAACACAAAAAATATAAATCATACGACTTTTATTCGCTCTTTTTATTATACGGATGGAATTTAATTTTACTTTTTCATTAGATTTTACGTACGTAAAGTATGATCACGTGCCCTTAATGAAGATGTAAAAATCTATTTCTTTTAAACCTTAAATTTTAATTAACGACTCCTGTACGTATACGTGTTAATGATTTATTGTTATTACAAATATTAAGTATACGTAATTAAGATGTAAAAATCGTGTCATTTTACGATTTTGATTTTGAAAATATTTTTTTTGGATTTTATACATATATTCTCAAATTTTGTTTTTTTTGCCTCAGAGGGTAAAACAAAATTCAAGACAAATTTCAAGATTTTTTTTTAAATTTTTAGTGTGAATATATATTTAAATTTATTCATGTTATTGTACTTATAAAAATTATAAAATTTTTATCTCCCCCTAACAATAAATTTCCTACTGATACTTTTACCAAACTGTTTGAGGATTGCAATTTAGTTTATTGAAAAAAATTTTTTTGCACCTAAATTACAAAATTGTGTTTAAATGAAATTTACTGCATACTTAGTTTATTATAATATAATATGAAATGAAATTTTAGAATAAATAAAAAAAGGACTAGAGAAAAATATAAATGTACAAAACGATTTGTGTTTGATAAAAATATGAAGAGACTCTTAGTTACACTTGAAAAGTTCATTATATATAGAATATTAAAAATATATTACAGTAAATACTACTTGTTGTAGATATGTAATTTGTATATATAAATTCTTTTTTAAAAAAAGATTGTGTGAATTCAAAGAATTTATCGGTAAATTGGCAAAAAGAACACTTGAAGAGTTTATGAACCCAAGAAAAATAAATTACAAAACAGCCTTATAGAATTGTAATTTAAATATGAGATTTGATTATAAAAATATACTTACTACTGCAAAACATACATATGTACATATATTTTAATATAAAATTTTAAATCTTTACAATTATTTCATTATTTCTGACTTTTAGCAAAAAAAAAAAAACTATATTTATTTAATTTTTGCCATCAATATATAACCATCTGAAATTGATTTATCATATCACTGACAATTTTATTAGTTGATTTAACAACTTAAACAACAATTTGCATACATTTCAATAACACCCTTAAATTTTGTCCCAATTCCAAGTTTGAACAATACAAGTAGACTTTAATAAATACCCTATCAATCTTCCGTTTGTTTAAATCTTTAACAACCTTGATTTTGTCTTCTTTAAACATTTTAGTTCCTTTTAATATTTATATAACTTGTTAAATAGAAAGCATTTAATCTTTAGATATTTGCTCTTAATTTAATAGAGTGTATCTATCAAAATAAACGATTGACTATTAAATATTTTTTCTCTTTCTATGTATCTATGAGTTTCTAAAAAAAATTCATCATTTGACCTCAATAACAAAATTAACAGACCATGTTCATTACAAACATTAAACAAAAATCTTTTTTTTTCGATTTCACTCGTATTTTACCAAAATTTCTATACTCTATTCATGTATAAATACATATAAAAACTGTAACAATCCTTTAGCGAAAGGAAAAAACCGTTCTCCATCATTCTTTGCTATAGCGCTGATACTGAAACGTCATATACACTCATACACTAGCATAATGAAATACCAGTGATTTTTAAACATCTGACAATTTTACAATTTTAACTAAATTCAACCTCACACTACCCATGAGAAGGCCATTTTTAGGAGGTATGTTTAGGAAATTTTCGTATAGTTTTAAAGTAAATAAATGAAAATAAGTTTCAAAGGAATAGTGAGTCCAGTTTTTCATAAAACAAATACGAAATACTTCTAATACGGATCCGTTTAGTATGAAGAACCGAATTTTAGCCTTTTTGGATCAAAGTTTAGGAGAATTTTCATTTTGTTTTAATCTCATAATGTACATAGAAGAAAAAAGAAGTATACATGCCTGATTTCAAATATACACCAAAGTGTTTAAAATTTTTCAATAACATCCGTTATCAAAGTACATACGAACACTCGTATACACATCCGTTGTCTAAATCTTAACAAACGTGACAAGCTAGCTCACTATTGACAACGAAATGTATGTCAAAAGTGAGTATAAAATTGAGATTTCGACAAAATCGGTCTAGTCAGAGACGGAAAACATTTCCAATACTCAAAATTAGATACGAATCGGATGATTTACGACTGAAACTAAAAACTTAATGGAGAAAAATTGCTTTGTTAGTTTTTCATATCATGATCCTGCGTCCATTTTAAAGGAAATTTTTAAGAAGTATATTTTTCAAAAAAATATTTTCAAATACTTCTACTGATCAAGCAATTCCAAATTTGATGTCAAGCTAACAAAAGGAGTTGTAAAATATTTTGTATTATTTTTAGTTTATTCTTTCAGAATCAAAAGTTGTAAAAAAACATCTTTTAATAATTTTTTGAAAATATAATATTGAAAATTTTAATAGAGTTTTAAGGATAAGAATTTTAAAAGACATTTTTGACTGATTTTCATCCTAACGGTATAAAATAAATAATATAAAATATTTCCCAACTCTTCCTGTTGGCTTAACATCAAAAAGTATTTTAAAATATTTTTTGAAAAATGTACTTTTTAAAACTGTGAAGTCCTTTTGAAAGGACACAGGATCACAAAATGAAAAACGCAAATTTTTTCCCTTATATTTACAGCGTCAGACGTATACCATTCGGTTCTTGTCTAACAAATTCTTTCTCTTTTTGCCGGACGGAGGTTCCCTCCAAAAAATATGGTTGTTCAGTCTGCAATATATATTTTCACATGTGGGTCCTTTTGGTCCCTGTGTGTCTTAGATATAAGATTACACCATCCGTAGCTCTTTCCGTTTGGACTCTATTGTGCTATCAACAGGCAGACAGACGCACGGACATGGTTAAATTGTCTTAAAATTTAATAAGAACCTAGAATATATATATTTGGTCATTGGCCCAAAAATCAATATATGTAGGATCCCAAAATCAATGGTGGGTATAAAAATTAATCCAAAATTTTTCACACAATCCACCAAAAGACCTTTTGATAAACTGAGAGCATAAAAAGTTGTTGTTAAAATGATTGATTACGTTTTAGCAGTTTTGGTTTATTTTTCCCGCCTCGTCTTTTCAGCTATTAACTAAATGGAAGAGTGGGTCAATGAGTTTGTTCTTTGAGCGGGAGAGAGAAAAACAGAGTGAGTACAAAAAAAATCAATTCATGACAATTTAAAATTTGTTGACCCTTTGAGAACTCAGCATACTGAAGTGATTGAAAATTTGGAAAAAGTTCATGGGTAGAAGTTAGAAATTGGATGGAGTGAAAATGATGATGATGAGAAGTTTTTTCGTTTTTTGGTGCAAAAACGTATGGTATATTTAGCATTTCATTTTTTTGAGAGGGGTTTTTATAAAAGTTTAAAAAGCTTATACATACAAAAAAATACTTGAAATTAAAATAAAAACACCACAAAACGAATTTCATTTTGTTGTTTTTTTTTGCAAAATCACTGAATTGATGAATACTTCTTTTTCCACCATGAATGAAACTAATTGCCTTTCAATTGCAAAAAATGGCGGTCAAATTGAGTTTGCATGTGGATGAGTTTTGTGCTATTGTAAGGATATGAATGTATGTGTGTGTAAAATGAAGGCTACAATTTTAATGTGTGTGAACATTTTTGGTCATATATATACATACGTATCTAACCCTATAGTACTGGAATACAGACACCTTTGATTAGACTGCGTTTCAGGTTATTTGTAATTAAATAAAGCTGGAGGTCTTGCCGCCAAAGCATTGCGTACTTTATACACCTTCGCGTATAATGACAAAAGCGTAAAATGCCTTTTGTAGACCTCCAGCTTGAAGGCTGATATCTAGCAAAATTACTTGGTGCAATTGACTTCTTCTTTTTCTCTGCATTACAAGAAGTATAACTTGTCTAATTAAATGTTACACAGAGAAAACAGATTCGTTGTGATAACCGAATTTGTTTCCAATCGAATTCAGTCGGTTCTAACAACTATCCCAAAATTCGATTGTAATTATTGTATAATTCGGTTAGTATTACTGAATATATCTTGTACACAAAAATTTTTAATTATTATTCGGTAATCTGGATTGAAATTATTGGTATTAGCAACTGAAATATTATTTATAGAGAAACAATTTGTGGATTATGTGTATTTGAAAATATATTTATTTTGTGTAAAGTATTTACATTAAAATATAAATATGTATAAACTTACAAAACGTATAAATATAAAATAACTTCTCCCCTTTTGCTTTGAGATTTTCATGGTAAAAAACAGGGATTTCGCTCTTGATTCTGCTCAACATTTTCAAAGGAACACTATCTTTCCACGCCTTTCCGCTGCTGTAAAATTATTAAAAATTATAGAAAGATAACACAA
>NC_060952.1:20719553-20724821 GCF_022045245.1 Lucilia cuprina
ATCAAGGAATGTTTACAAAAAAGGCTGCTTCCATTCATAAGACTTCATAATGTGTCCACTTATTTTTGGCCTGACTTGGCATCCTGTCACTATGGTAAACAAGCTCTTTAGTGGTACAAGAACAATAACGTGGTATTTGTACCAAGAGAGGCAAATCCTCCAAACTGCCCGGAGCTAAGACCAGTGGAGAGATATTGGGCTCTTGTTAAAAGAGAATTGAAGAGTACAAAAAAGGTGTCCAAAAGTGTGGTAGATTTTAAACGGAGATGGACTACATGTTCGAGCAAAGTGACAGAAAGCACTATAAAAACGTTAATGGAAGGGTTTCCGAAAAGGGTTCAAAACTTCATCACTAGTGATTAAAATTATAAAAATATTTTTTTTTGTAAATTGTAATAATAATTTGAATTAAATAAAAAAAAAATAAAGCTGTAAGTTTAGTGGTTTCTTTTTTATAAACATATATGTATGTTAAGAATTTTTCGATCTCACTCCTTATTATTTGAATACTACTTAAGAGCCATTTTTTCCTTAGTAGCATGATCACAAATCGATTACGAAATTATCATACTCGCTATAGTACTAGAGCAAAGTGCAACAAGTACACAGAGGGAAAAAATATACACGTCTGGTAACAAATTTGAAAAAAAACTTTACACAAAAACATACGTTGTGGAAGTATATATATACCTACAACACCACTATGTAATGTTAACAACGCAACGTTGTCATTATTGCAAAAATTCGTTGTCGAAATATACATTTTATACACATCTATCCGGCCGTATATATTTTTCCCCCTCTGTGTACTTTATTTTTGGGTAAGCTGCTTCTTATTTCTGCTATTTGCTGTGTAGCGAGCTGCTTTTCTAATTGAAAACTTTGGTGCTGTTGGGAACACTTGTTCCATATATGTGGCCTTATGAAGCACAAGATTACAACATATCGTTATCAAAAACGTTCTAATTTGTTGAAAAAGTATTGGCTAAAAAATGTGACTCAACGAAATTTAAAAGAAGCTATATAAAGCACGGCTTACTCTTGGCTATATCTTTTCACAGCAAAAGGCTAATATTCAACATTAATTCCATTCATCTCAAAGTAAACATGATTTTAATTATGTTCTTAATTAAAAAGATAATTTTACTGAAATTGTAATATATTTTTCACCTTTGTGTACCCGCACCAATACATATGATATACAATATTTTTGCAATTATTTTCATACTCTGTGTATAACAGTCTACTCCTCTTCGCCATAGATTAACCAAGTTAGTTTTGTAGTTGTAATAAAAAAAAATCAACAAATAGTTTCATACTATCAACATGATGTTTGTGTTAGTATATCCCACGATTTATCAGTTAAAGCCTCAGTTTTGTTGTGGTTTCGATGCGCGTTATTTTTCATTTTTGTGTTTTTACCGTAATGTAGGCAAATTACCAGCGAACGATAAAATTTATTACACGCCATATTTTCTTATTTAACTAGCATCATCATTGCAACCACTAAAGTCTAAAGCTTGTGCTATTACCACCAACGCCAGCGTCATCATCGTCAACATAATCATCATCATCGTCATCAACTATAAAAACTGACAGTTTAAATGACCACTTGTCCGTAAGGCAAATAAACGAACGAGGCGAACAAATAAACAAATATTTATCTGTATTCATGTTATCCTTTAGCACCATTCTGCTTAATCACCACCCTCTGAGGATTTTGTTTTTTCACTTGAATCTATGTTTGTGGGATGATAAATGAAACCGTATAAAAAGGATTGAATTGTTACTTAAATTCACTTTCAATTGTCTACCGTAAATGCAGCATAAAGTGGATAATAATTTTATTTTATATTTCTTTGTTGTACAATTTTTTTCTTGCACATATAATTTAATAATTTCCTTTATATATTACGGTTAGTTTGTTCATGTTTTCTTTATTATTTTGAATATAAATTTCTTTTAATTGCTATAATTAAGCATTTTATAATTTAATATTTACTCATTTGTGTGGTTTGGTTATAGGCGTTTCATTTATTGTTACCTTAATTATATGTCCTTTTTTTAATTTATGAAAGTGGTAATTAAGAATTCATGAAATAATGTAGTAGGCTTGTTGGTATTAGGGTTTCAAGTGAAATTGATTTCTCTTCAAGAATTATGTGGTATGGTATATTTTAAGTCTCCAGTGAGTACTTAAAACATATGCCCAATTCAAAATTGGTTTTGTATCGTTGTAGATCGATGTATATATTGAAATTTACTAAGAACTAAAAGGATGTTCCTTAAGTATTTAGCTTAATGAAAGACAAAGTCATCATGTCTTCATTGTTATTATAACGTTCAACTTTGTTAGAAGGGAGGGTGTATTTGTAATTTCTACATATAATTTTCCATTTCTATTAAGTATATATCGTCATCTAAAGCGCAAACGGGACTATTTAACAATTTTAGTTGAAAACCTATTTTGTTTCTATAATAACAATGAAGTCTCTAATTTTGTTTGGAGGTGTCCAACTTGGAGATTCGTTTTGATGTAATACAATGGAATCAACAATACAATCAATATTGAATTTTTGGTTAGTTATAACCGTTTGCGTTTCAGGTGACGATATTTTAGATTTTTAAAGATAGTAGAGTCTATTAAGATATGTTTATTAGGGTATTTCGTCGAATGATATTTAATTGGAATATTTCTCAAAAGAAGCGTATTAGTATTAGTGTTCCAAATATGATAAAAATTTAATATTTTTCCAAAATATCGTTAGTTCCCTAAGTACGATCTTAGTGGAGTTCAGTTATATGTGGGCTAGGTGAAATAATGAACCGATTTTCAATCAAAATCTTCATTTTCAATAAGCTTAGTCCCTGGGACAATGGAAGATTATGTTGCAATTTTAACTGAATTATCTTCAAAATTGCGACCTGTAGTTTGATTACAAGGTTTACATAGATGGACGGATGGACATAGCCAAATCGACTCATAAAATTCTGAGCCGATTGGTATACTTTAAGGTGAGTATTGGACCAATATTACTGTGCGTTACAAACATCAGCACAAATCCAATATACCCTCCCCACTAAAGTGGTGTAGGGTGTAAAAAATTATCTCTGCAGATAAATAAATTGAAATATTTGATAGAGTATTTCTGGTCAGGATTTTCAATTGCTGGTAGGGAATTGTGAACTATTTCAAAACAAAATTTTAATTATGTTGAGTACATTCAAGCTTATCGGTTGAGAGGTATTCCTATATGAGATTCTTAAACATATTGTTCGTCGGGGCACTCTAATGTCCATCTGTCTGTATATTTGTTGAAATCAGTTTTCTGCAAAATCCAAGACATTTTCGGCATCAAAAATTGTATCGGACATACTGACGAAAAAGGTTTTATTTAGGAATCAGTGAAAAATACAAATATTTGTTTTTACAAACAATCGCTTACAAATAGGGAGTTAGATAAGTACTTACTGCGATAGCAAATAGGTAGTTATGTATGTAGTTTTGTTTCCGAAAAAACACCTATGAGAATACATCCACTTCTTTAACATTTGTTTTGTTCGTGTTAAAAATAAAGTTCGAAAGCAATATATTAATGCTAAAATGTAAGAAGTTACAAAATGTAATAATTGTAAGATATTACAAGATTACTTTCAAGTAATGCAGACGGTATGTAGTAGTTATTGAAAAGTATATTGTTAAGTACAAGTCATTATCATGTTTTTTTTTCGGGTGTAATGACTTTTGTTTTCATAAGGAGTATTGTAATGACTTACAAATAATGTTTTATAAAAGTTATTACTTTAAATTTTGAAATTTTGTTTTGTATTATTTTTTTCTGTGAAAAGTAGACCCAGTGGACTGACGTACCCTGTTAAACAAATCTACTTACTAAACTGCATATTTGTAAGCGAGACAACAAAGTAGGCACTTGATAAAAAGAAAATAATTAAAATAATTAAATTAGCTTAGAAATTTTTTTTTATTTTTTTTAAATAATATACATTTGGGCAAAGTTAAATAAGACTTATTTTATTAGTTAATGATTTTATTAATTATATATCATAGTATTTAATTTTTCCCTTTGTTTTAATTAATTTGCATTAATATTTTATTTCATTGGTAGTTTCTATTGTTACAATTTATTGGTTGGCATCATAACTGTGATAGTTAATTGAATTTCTATTGTGTTTTTTGGTTATGTTTTATTCAAAAAATATACTCCCAAAGAAATAAATTAAAAAAATTACAAATAAATAATCTCCTAAATATTACTATTTCAAAGAAACTTAACTACAAGTTGCAAGAAGAAAATCTGGTTTTATTTTTAACTTCCAGCAATAATTGATAACAAGTAATTCTTAACAATATCAGGCTCTGTAAGAAACAATCGTGCATTTTTGCTCTCTAGTGTAGATATTTACATCAATAGTACTTTTACATAATTATTAATTAATATTGACTTCTGTATTGAATTTTTTTTTTTTAATTTATGTCAACTACTTTGTTTTAAAGCTTTGATTTGGAATTGTTCCCTTTTATTATAAATTATTAATGCTGCTGTGTGTTTTTTTTATTATTTAATATTAATTTATTCACTTTTATATTGTAGTCATAAATCGTACATACATTTTATGATTAATTACTTTATTTGTGCTTTATTTGTTTAACAATAACAATACATTCACATGCTTATGACCAATTTTACATTTTTACATAATTATTAAAAGCTTAGTGGGGTTGGGATTCTTGCTATACAAATTTGACTAATTAATTACAAAGAATTAATTTTGTATATAATGATTAATTTTACTTTTGTGTGAAGTCTTGCGAATGAAGAAAGGGGATTGTGCACCATTTTCTTTAATTTATTAGAGAAAAAAAAAAAAAAAATAAAAAAATAAGAAATAATAAATTCATTAATAATTTTTGGCATTATGGCGGAAATTGTAATTTTTCGTTTAGTTTAGTTTTCTGAAGACAAAAATCGAGTTATAATGGATAATTTGTGAAAATGTCAAAAATTATTTACACTGTCGATGTCATTTTGTGCGACATACTACTGTGATAGGAAGTTTATTACAGATTCGTATTAATGTTTTTAAAAATTATATTAATGGCTTTAACAAATACTAATATATTTAATTGAGTTCTTGTTCCATTCTAGTTCAGTTTTAGTTCAGTTCTAGTTCAGTTCTAGTTCAGTTCTAGTTCAGTTCTAGTTCAGTTCTAGTTCAGTTCTAGTTCAGTTCTAGTTCAGTTCTAGT
>NC_060952.1:20724921-20726814 GCF_022045245.1 Lucilia cuprina
AACTAGAACTGAACTAGAACTGAACTAGAACTGAACTAGAACTGAACTAGAACTGAACTAGAACTGAACTAGAACTGAACTAGAACTGAACTAGAGCTGCACTAGAACAGAACTAGAACTGAACTAGAACTGAACTAGAACTGAACTAGAACAGAGCTAGAACTGAACTAGAATAGAACTAGAACTGAACTAGAACTGAACTAGAACTGAACTAGAACTGAACTAGAACTGAACTAGAACTGAACTAGAACTGAACTAGAACTGAACTAGAACTGAACTAGAACTGAACTGAAATAGAACTAGAACTGAAATAGAACTAGAACTGAAATAGAACTAGAACTGAACTAAAACTGAACTAGAACTGAACTAGAACCGAAATAGAACTAGAACTGAACTATTGCATTAAGTAAATTCATTATATTTCTTTCTAATTATTTAATTATTACATATTTGATATTAAATTTAAAAAGATATGGTTTTAATATATGTATAGAAACATACTTTTTAAATAAATTGAAACAAATTTTGAACTCTAACTTATATCGATTAAACAGAATTTGTAATAAAAATAACATACAATATTTTTCATTAATTTGATTTTATGTTCGCTGGGTAAAGAAATTATATAAACATTTTGTTTAAGGATTTTTATCGTTTCAAATTAAAAATCCATCATCATAAGTCAAGTAATAATAAATATTAAACGGCAATAAATTAAATGAAAAATTAAAAACAAAAATAAAATCATAAATATAAAAATTTAATAAAATGTATACATAATTTAATTTAAACTCTGACTTACTTCAGTCTCTTGGACGGGCTTCTCAGATTTTTTCGATTTTTTGTTAGAACGTTTTTTGGTTCGTTTTTTATCTTGAACGACCACGGAATCTTTGCAAAATTTCTCCATCATTTTAATGAAAATATTAGCAGTTTCAACTACGTCACGCAAATAGGCTCTGAAAAAAATAGTTTAAATAAAATGGCTTTAAAACTAGAATTTAAAAAATAAAAATTAACAGCAAATGGTGCGGAATGAATTTTTTAATACAAATTTAAAATACATAAATTAAAATGAATTGTATTGAAATTAAAACTTTTTTATAAAAACTATTTTTCCTTTTAATTTTTTCAATTATATTTCATAGCTTAAATAAAATATAATACATACATTAAAAAAAATATAAGGGAAAAACGAATTTATATATTGTTTATCGCGATAATATTTAATGATTTTCTATGTAGTTTATTTATTATAAAAAAAAATCAGCTACAAAATTATTTTGTTGAATAAATAATATGAATTTATTTGTGAGTATATTTTTTTTGTTAATGCAAATTTATTTGTGTATTTTCTGTATTTATTTTATCATTTTTCTGTATTTATTTTATAAATATAAATATTTGATCAACTGACTTTTTTACATTTTGTCTGATTTCATAAATTTAATATTAAATTATAAATTCAGTACATACAATTTGTACGATTAATGATTTTATAGTAGCTATAAAAGATACATTTTGTAAAAAATACTTTGACGGCAGCAAAATTTATATTGATATATTGAAATTTTATATACCAGAACAATTGCATTATATAATGAACTACATAACTGAACTAGAACTTGAACTGGACCAGAATTGATCTAGAACTGAACTAGAACTAGAACTGAACTGGAACTAAACTAGAACTGAAATGCAAACTAGAACTAAACTAGAACTAAACTAGAACTAAACTAGAACTGAACTAGAACTACAACTGATTTATAACTATCTATAACTGATCTATAACTGAACTAGAACTGAACTAGAACCGAACTAGAACTGAACTAGAACTGAACTAGAACTGAACTAGAACTGAACTAGAACTGAACTAGAACTGAACTAGAACTG